>NC_135972.1:8141031-8441031 GCF_053455715.1 Rhinoraja longicauda | reverse complement strand
TCCTGCACCTATTTTCTATGTTTCTATCTCCAACCCTCCCCTCCCCCTGCAGAGATGCTGCCTGTCCCACTGAGTTACTCCAGCATTTTGTGTCTATCCTCCTTGGCAGACCAGTTTCCTGACATGGATGGTGCCACAGTTCTTAAGTCATTGACTAACCGGCTGCAAGGATCTTCTGCAGTTCATTAACCCAGGTGCCTCACAAGCAGCACAGACGCTGTGAAAATGGAAGAAAAAGGAACGGCAGATGCTGGTTTATACCAAAGGATGGACACAGAGTGCTGGAGTCACTCAGCGGACCAGGCAGCATCTCTGGAGAAAACGGACAAAAACGACAAAGTGCTGGAGTAACTCACAACAGGCCAGGCAGCACCCCCTGGGGAACATGGAGAGGTGACTCTTTGGGTCGGGACCTGTGTTAAGACCACATTTTTCCTCTCCTCTTTGAACTTTGAAGACTGAAGCAGTGACCCTTCACATTCTCCAGGATCTACATTCACCAGTGTGGCCAATTTCAGATTCCATACAGCTCAACGATTTTTCAATCTGACCATTTAAAAAGGTGGAAGCAAGGAAACGCAGATGCAGTGTTTTTTCCTCCGCAAAAAAGACAAAGTGCTGGAATAACAACAGGCCAGACCAGCATCCCTGGAGAACATGGATAGGGGATGTTTCGGGACAGGTCTCTTACCAACCCATTTAAAAAGGGGTTTGCGTTGCTTTTCCAGTTCAAACGTTATCGGAGCAGAATTAGGCCATTCGGCCCATCAAGTCTATTCCGCCCATCAATCATGGCTGATCCATCTTTCCCTCTCAAGCCCATTCTGCTCAGAACCCCTGACACCCGAACTAATCAAGAATCTGTCAATCTCCACCGTAAAAATATCCAATGACTTTGTCTCCACAGCCATCCGTAGTGTGAGAGAGGGGTAAAAAGGGATAATTGATTTAAACTAAGGACCCTGAGAAATAGCTGACCCGACCGTGCTCGGCTAGAAAAAAAACCGCAAGAACAAATAGTGACATTCCAAGGACAAGTGTTAGAAGATAACCAGAGAACTAGGAGAAAGGGCAAGATAACCAGAGAACTAGGGGAGAGGGCAAGATAACCAGAGAACTAGGAGAAAGGGCAAGATAACCAGAGAACTAGGAGAAAGGGCAAGATAACCAGAGAACTAGGGGAGAGGGCAAAATAGCCAGAGAACTGGGGGAAAGGGCATGAACTACTCTGTACTGCGCTTGCCTAATGAGATAAATGAATATTACAAAAACGCCCAGCATGACAAGATGTCTCATTTAAATGCACATGCGATGTATGATGTGGGGGACAACAGGGGCGGTAATGGTAGATTGTGCACCTCAGTGCTCCGATTGGAAGGAGCCCAAAGGGGAGGAATTAAAGGTGTGACAATTGAAATAGGCCGCGGGATTTTTCACCGCCCAGCGGGGGCTTCAATATCGGGAGCCCCTACCGCCCCGACGTGGCAACTCCAACAGCCTGACCGCGGGACAAGACGGCAGGGAAGAGAAAAAGACATTCTGGCCTTCCATCACAGTGAGGAGGGACTGGAGGAGACTCACTGTGATGGATGTTTCTTTTTGTTTGGTGTTGGTTGTGATTGTATGTGTTATTGCATTTTTATTGATTAATCTTATTGGTCTTATTGTTCAACTGCGGGTAATGTTTCATTTCACTACACATTTATGTGTATGTGACAAATAAACGACTATTGACTGAAATTGAAGTGAATAAAAAGAAGGGATTTTCCCGACCTCGGTGTGTCTCGACAGGGGAGGCACCCAACTCTGCAGACTTGCAAATAAACTATACTTGTTTCTCTAGATTGTCTCGAGCATCGTGATTGTGAGCACTCACATTTGCATCTCACATGTAGCAATGGATTCCACAGATTCACCACCCTCTGACTAAAGAAATTCCTCCTCGTCTCCTTTCTAAAGGTACGTCCTTTTATTCTGAGGCTGTGGCCTCTGCTGCTAGACTCTCCCACTAGTGTAAACATCCCCCCCACATCCACTCGATCCAGGCCCTTCACTATTCGGCAAGTTTCAATGAGGTCCCCCCTCATCCTCCCAAACTCCAGCGAGTACAGGCCCAAACGCTCATCATATGTTAACCCAATCATTCCTGGGATCAGGTGAGATATTCACATAGTATAAGAAAATAACTGCAGATGCTGGTACAAATCGAAGGTATTTATTCACAAAGTGCTGGAGTAACTCAGCAGGTCGGGCAGCATCTCGGGAGAGAAGGAATGGGTGACGTTTCGAGTCGAGACCCTTCTTCTCGACCCGAAACGTCACCCATTCCTTCTCTCCCGAGATGCTGTCCGACCTGCTGAGTTACTCCAGCACTTTGTGAATAAATACCTTCGAGATATTCACATACCCGTGATCCCTTGCCCATAAGGTGGTGAATGCTGACGAATAAAGTGTAGTGATCAAAATCGATAGACCGTTACAAGTGCACTGGAGCGACAAATCCCAGTCCTACATCAACAACTGAACATCCTGGTGAAACAATACCCTGAGGAAACAATACCAGACCCAAAAACGTCACCTACCCACATCTTCCAGAGATGCTGCCTTATCCGCTGAATTAGCCCTGCACTGTGTTCCACACAGGTTTCAGCACCTGCAGTTTCTCCTAATTTTGAACATCACCAATTCAGAAAATCCCCCTTTAACTCTCCACCTGGGCAGCCCAGCGGTAGAGTTGCTGCCTGACAGCGCCAGAGACCCAGGTTCGATCCTGGCTACGGGTGCTGTCTGTACGGAGTTTGTACAATACAATACAATACAATATGTCTTTATTGTCATTGTACAGGGGTACAACCAGATTGGGAATGCGCCTCCCATACGATGCAATAAATTAATTAGCTAATCAGTATTCTTTTAAACAACCCAATGAAACAAATTAGAAACAGTTTTTAAACAGCATAAAGTGCAAGTAGATCTGTGCCGGTTCACTGTGCGATGTGACCATCCGGCTCAGCAGGACCGGTTCATAGCAGCTGTGGCCCTGGGGATGAAGCTGTTCCTGAGTCTGGAGGTGCGGGCGTCGAAGGCCTTGTAGTGTCTGCCCGATGGAAGGAGTTCGAACAGACTATTGCAGGGGTGTGGGGAGTCTTTGTGAATGCTGGTGGCTTTTCTGAGGCATCGTGTGTTGTAGATGCCCTCCAAGGCTGGCAGCTGTGTTCCGATAGTCTTCTGAGCTCTATGGACTACCCGCTGAAGAGCTTTCCTCTCTGCCTCCGTGCAGCGGAGGTACCACACAGGGATGCCATGCGTTAGGACGTTCAACTCGTGATCACATGGGTTTCATCCCACACTCCAAAGGTGTACATGTTTGTAGTATAGTTTAGAGATACAGCGCAGAAACAGGCCCTTCGGCCCACCGAGTCCGCACCGACCAGTGCTCCCCGCACATTAACACTATCCTACACACACTCGGGACAATTTACGTTTATACCAAGCCAATTAGCCTACAAACCTGAACATGTTTGGAGTGTGGGAGGAAACAGAAGATCACAGAGAAAACCTACACGGTCACAGGGAGAACGTACAAACTCCGTACAGGCAATAGACAATAGGTGCAGGAGGAGGACATTCGGCCCTTTGAGCCAGCACTGCCATTCAATGTGATCATGGCTGATCATTCTCAATCAGTACCCCGTTCCTGCCTTCTCCCCATACCCCCTGACTCCGCTATCCTTAAGAGCTCTATCCAGCTCTCTCTTGAATGCATTCAGAGAATTGGCCCCCACTGCCTTCTGAGGCAGAGAATTCCACAGATTCACAACTCTCTGACTGAAAAAGATTTTCCTATTCTCCGTTCGAAATGGCCTACCCCTTATTCTTAAACTGTGGCCCCTTGTTCTGGACTCCCCCAACATTGGGAACGTGTTTCCTGCCTCTAACGTGTCCAACCCCTTAATAATCTTATACGTTTCGATGAGATCCCCTCTCATCCTTCTTAAAGGCAAGCACCCGTAGTCGGGATCGAACCCGCATCTGCGTCGCTGTAAGCGCTATAAAGCAACATCTCTACCGACCGCTGTGCCACCATGCTGTTTTGTAGGTTAGTTTGTTTCTATAAATGTCCTAGGGGTGCAGGATAGAACTAGTAGACATGGTCACTGGTCGGCGTAGACTCTATGTGATGTAGTTCGTGCCCTATGAACAGAATAGTCAGACAACCAAAGTCATTTAACCTCTTTATTCTACTCACCCAGGTGGGAGAGAGCCTAGGTACCGAAGCGTTCTCGGAAACACTCAGGAAGCTAGTGTAGCCTCTCTCTCCGAAAGCTGGCATTTACACACCTTTTATACCCTAAATACATGTGCCAGTATTTTTCCATCACTGCCTTGTCTGGCAAGTTTACAATGCCCTATAAATCTTTATGTGTCTTTCGGGACCTCCGTGTCCGTCGTGTCCATCGTGACCTCTTCTTCCTTGGGAACAAAGGGCAGTCCATATGGCAAGATGTTCTTCTTAACACTTCAAAGCTTTGAGGCCAGTTGCTGATATCAGAGGATACGATCAGCCATAAACCGCACTTCCATGCTAACAGGATGCCCCAGGAATAATCCGAGCTGGAGCTTTTACACTCCTGCAATAAAACCCACATTGCTGCATTCGTAATGTTAGCCCTTACAAGTGGGCTGAAGGTCCTGTTTCCACACTATATCTAAACTAATCGCAAAGAGGATTTTCATTACCTCCTAGACTACCGCAGAGAGAGGTCGGGAGGTGCTGCAGTTTAGGAGTGTACCTTCACTCTATCAGGGAGGCAGTGGTGGGGGCAATCTCCCCGGTACAGTACCCAAATCCACTGCTTCAACGGCTCAGCATTGTACGACTAACAGGTTTTGTATTCAGAGTCACATCTTCTGGCTTCAAACGGAACAATCAATAGATAGACAGAAAATGCTGGGGTAACTCAGCGGGACAGGCAGCATCTCTGGAGAGAAGGAATGGGTGAAGTTTCGGGTCGAGACCCTTCCTCAGACATGAAACTTCACCCATTCCGTCTCGACCCGAAGCGTCACCCATTCATTCTCTCCAGATTTGCTGCCTGTCCTGCTGAGTTACTCCAGCTTTTTGTGTCTACCTTCGGTCAAAGGTGTTGGTCCGGAAGAACCTTTCCACGAACGACAGATGGTGCGGCAATGTCCAGCTGACTGGCACATTGCGTGGCTTCTGCGCCAGGCCCAACACCGGGGACAGGTAGAACCTCAGCAGGTAGCGACACTTGGTGCCCACGTGACTTGGCTTCACGCTCCGCCTGATGCAGCCACACAGGAAGGTGGCCATCGGGCTGAGGGCGACGTGGGGCACGCTTTTACCCCCGTTGTCTGCCGACTTGTGCACTGAGGCCTGTCCTCGACCCGATATCTGTGGTGCAGTCCAAATCAATGGGTGGGAATCAGACAGCTTCCCCGTCAGGTCTGGAGTCAGGCAGGGTTGCCCTCTCTCCCCTGTCTTGTTCGTCTGTTGTATTGAGCCCTTTGCCGAGTCCATCAGGAAGGACGCGAGCACAAGAGGAGTGACATTGCCAGGCAGCGGGGGGGGCACTCAGGTCAAGGCCTCCCCGTACACGGACGATGTCGCCGTCTTCCGCTCGGATCCAGGGTCGGTCCGCAGACTGATCAGCGTCTGCGACCGGTTTGAGTCGGCCACGGGGGCCAGGGTAAACCGCAGGAAGAGCGAGGCCATGCTCTTCGGCAACTGGCCCGACCGATCTTCCATCCCCTTCACCATCAAGGCCGACTTCTTGAAGGTGCTGGGGATCTGGTTCGAGGGGGAGGGGGGCCGAGGCGTGTGACAGGAATTGGCCGGAGCAGACAGCCAGGGTGGGGAAGAAACTGGAGCCATGCAAGTAGCTCTCTATAACAGGGAGAAATGTGCTCATCGGGTGTGAGGTGCTCTCAGGGCTGCTGTACTTTGTGCAAGTGTGGCCTGTCCCTCCCATACTGACGTTTCTGCCCTAGGTCTCCTTCATTGTCAGAGAGACTAAAAGCAAATTGGAGGAACAGTATCGCATATTTCGCTTGGGCAGCTTACTACAGCCCAGCAGCATGAATATTTATATCCCTAACTTAAGTAACCCCGGCCGGCATTCCCACTCTCTCTCTATCCCTCCCCCACCCCCACGTCACACCAACTTCTCGTTTTCACCCAACAGGGAACAATGGCTTGTTTCCTTTATTCCATTTTTTCAATGCATTGTTCTTTATTTCTCTACATCGTCGTTGATATCTCTCGTTTCCCTTTCCCGTGACTTTCACTCTGAAGAAGGGTCTCGACACGAAACATCACCCATTCCTTCTCTCCAGAGATGATGCCTGCCCGCTGAGTTACTGCAGCTTTTTGTGTCCATTTTCAGTTTAAATCAGCATCTGCAGTTCCTTCCTACACATTAATAACACTTGTTCAGTGTGATGCAAGCCACAGAAATTGACCTCTCCTTACAGGCACTGATTTCATTGTATGCTATTTTACACAATAACACCTTATCTTTTACATTATATTACAACTTGGCCTAGTGCTTGCCCTCTTGATACAAAAAACAACTGAACCACGCGCATTTTTCTGGATGTATCAAATAGACAATGAACCCCCAAAACAACAACACTTAACCAAAAGTGACACAATCTTCCCTTTTTATTCCATCAGTCTGAAGAAGGGGCCCAAACCATTTATGCTGCCTGACCCCCTTAGTTCCTCCCCCAACCTGTTCGCTTTGTTTCACGTTTATAGATAATCAGACCCAGCGAGCTACTGACCTCTGCAATCAAACGTGTTTCAGGTTGTGTGTCACGAGTGTTTTATTGTTATATGCCCTCGAAACGGAACAAAGAAATTATTTCTTGCAACGGCACAACAGATATAGTACTCTGCATGCACCATAATAATAAACAGAAAAACTTCCGTGTGTGTATATATATAAAACAAACAAATATCCATATTCACCATTTGCAAGCCCACGAACCTTTTTCACTGCTTTCTAAGATAGAAAGAAGTGCACTTATAGTCCCAGCAGTGCTCCAAATGGACAGATTCGAAGTCAACACAATCCCTGCCATCTGTTATTTCAAATAATTCAAGTCTACACAGAAACAATCACTCGGATTTTTTTTTAAAGGCTCATTTAAATCATGGATTGTTTCAAATACACAAAGAACAGATAGATTGCTACAATGCAAACTTCAGGGACAACATGTTAAGGCAGCAACCTTTTAACGTGGGACTACAGCAATATAACAAATCAGAAGTTTAAAAAAAAGCAAACGCGGACTGGGGCTGGAAAGGGGACAAATCCACTACACACACACTACTAATTGTTAACTGGTAGTGTAAGAAAATAACTGCAGATGCTGGTACAAATCGAAGGTATTTATTCACAAAATGTTGGAGTCAGTCTGAAGAAGGGTCTCGACCCGAAACGTCACCCGTTCCTTCTCTCCTGAGAATGCTGCCTGACCCGCTGAGTTACTCCAACATTTTGTGAATAAATACTCATTGTTAACTAATCACTTTTAGCTTTGTTTGAAGCTGGAAGCAAACAAAAGGCTGAATGTCCATTAGTTCACAAGTTACAGGGGGCAGGATCTGTATATAAGAAAATAACTGCAGACGCTGGTACAAATCGAAGGTATTTATTCACAAAATGCTGGAGTAACTCGTCTCAGCAGGTCAGGCAGCATCTCGGGAGAGAAGGGATGGGCGACGTTTCGGGTCGAGACCCTTCTTCAGCAGGATTGATCACTAATTGTTTGGGCGATATATATATATAATCACAAAATGCTGGAGTAACTCAGCAGGTCAGGCAGCATCTCAGCGGAGAGAAGGAATGGGTGACGTTTCGGGTCAGACTGAACACAAAACACAAAATACAAAATTGTTTGGGGAATCTCACTGCGGAGGGGGAGGGGAAATGCGTTCAAAATTTAACAGGACGAGGGAGAAGAGAGCGCGGAACGTTACCTGGGTTGTCTCTGGGTTGGCTCAGTAGCTGTCGGGAGTTGCAGCAGCAGTAGCCCACCATGGTGGCAAAGGGCCGGCGAGTTGCACGACTGGCGACATCTGGGCTGCTACATGTGTGCGAGTTGCAACAGTGGGCGAGTTGTTACATCGCAAGGCAACATTGTAGACGCCCCCTCCTCCTCCTCCGCCTGGCCATTGTGACGTCACACGCGGCCGGGCCAGCCCCAGCCCCAGCCCCAGCGCCAGCGCCAGCACGCCCGGCCGAAATCCAAACCCGCCCGCCCGCCTGCGCCACCGCACGGCGCCCGCCCGCACCAAGACCCACCAAAGCAGATGCACAAGAGAGAGAGAGAGAGAAAATAACACAAAAGGCACAAAGTGCTGGAGTAACCCAGCACCTCGCACAAAGGGTGTATGGGTGGGTGTAAGTCAAGTCTATTTGTCACATGCACATACACGATGTGCAGTGAAATGAAAGTGGCAATGCCTGCGGATTGTGCAACAAAAAAAAAAAGAATTACAGTTACAGCATTTAAATAAAAGTTAATACAGATAAGACAAAATTTAGTCCCTGGAGTTATAAAAGTTAACAGTCCTGATGGCCTGTGGGAAGAAGAAATGGGATTACTGTGGATAGGGTGAACAGCTTTAAATACCTGGGAGTCCACATCACAGAGGATCTGACATGGACAACACACATTGCCGCACTGGTGAATAAGGCAAAGCAGCGCCTTTACCACCTCAGACAGCTGAGGAAATTCAGAGTCTCTCTGAGGATCCTTCAGTGCTTCTACTCTGGGGCTGTAAAAAGCATCTTGTCCGGCAACATCTCAATCTGGTTTGGGAACAGCTCTGCCCAGGACAGGAAGGCTCTGCAGAGAGTAGTGCGTTCGGCTGAACGCACCATGGGAACTACACACGCCCCCCTGCAGGACCTATACATCAGCAGGTGCAGATCCAGAGCCAGCAACATTATGGGGGACCCCTGCCACCCCAGCAACGGACTGTTCCAGCTGCTACGGTCAGGCAAACGCCTCCGCTGTCACGCTGTGAAAACAGAGGGGATGAGACGGAGTTTCTTCCCACAGGCCATCAGGACTGTTAACTCTTATATCACCAGGGACTAATTTAATTTACTGTATTAATTTATTTTTGTATTATTAAAAAAAAATCTATTCTGTTTTGTAGTTTTAGCACAATCCGCAGGCGTTGCCACTTTCATTTCACTGCACATCTTGCATATGTATGTGACAAATAAAGTTGACTTGACTTGACCAGCTGCCAGAGGAGGTAGTTGAGGCAGGGACTATCCCAACAGAAAGACAAGTCAGTGGAATTTTTTAAAGACAGAGATAGGCACAGATTCTTGATTAGACAATAGACAATAGACAATAGGTGCAGGAGGAGGCCATTCGGCCCTTTGAGCCAGCACCGCCATTCAATGTGATCATGGCTGATCATTCTCAATCAGTACCCAGTCCTGCCTTCTCCCCATACCCTCTGACTCCGCTATCCTTAAGAGTTCTATCCAGCTCTCTCTTGAATGCATTCAGAGAATTGGCCTCCACTGCCTTCTGAGGCAGAGAATTCCACAGATTCACAACTCTCTGACTGAAAAAGTTTTTCCTCATCTCAGTTCTAAATGGCCTACCCCTTATTCTTAAACTGTGGCCCCTTGTTCTGGACTCCCCCAACATTGGGAACATGTTTCCTGCCTCTAACGTGTGCAACCCCTTAATAATCATATACGTTTCAATAAGATCTCCTCTCATCCTTCTAAATACCAGAGTTTGTACGTTCTCCCCGTGACTGCATGGGTTTTCTCCAAGACCTTCGGTTTCCTCCCATACTCCTCATTGGAGACCCTCAGACTATCTATAATTGGACTCTGCTGGACTTTATCTTGCACTGAACGTTATTCCTTTCGTCATGTATCTCTGCACTGTGAATGGCTGGACTGTAATCATGTATTGTCTTTCTGCTGAGTGGTTAGCACACAGCAAAAGCTTTTCACTGTACCTCGGTACACTTGACAGTAATAAACTAAACTAACCTAAACTTGTGTGGGATATAACGGGGAAAAAATCACAAGTGCTCATTTGGAAACGGTGCTAAGGTCATCTGTGAAGAAAGATTCTGGACTCCATTAGATCACTCAGCTTTTTTCTATTCTGTTTTTTATATTCTTTTTATTCTATTCTGTTTTGTAGTTTTAGCACAATCCGCAGGCGTTGCCACTTTCATTTCACTGCACACCTTGTATATGTATGTGACAAATAGACTTGACTTGAAGCAATAACTGTTCATTATCAGATTGATCCCTGGGATGGCAGGACTTTCATATGAAGAAAGACTGGATGGACTAGGCTTATACTCGCTGGAATTTAGAAGACTGAGGGGGGATCTTATTGAAACATATAAAATTCTTAAGGGGTTGGAGAGGCTAGATACGGGAAGATTGTTCCCGATGTTGGGGAAGTCCAGAACCAGGGGTCACAGCTTAAGGATAAGGGGGAAGTCTTTTAGGACCGAGATGAGAAAACATTTCTTCACACAGAGTGGTGAGTCTGTGGAATTCTCTGCCACAGAAGGTAGTTGAGGCCAGTTCATTGGCTATATTTAAGAGGGAGTTAGATGTGGCCCTTGTGGCTAAAGGGATCAGGGGGTATGGAGAGAAGGCAGGCACAGGATACTGAGCTGGATGATCCGCCATGATCATATTGAATGGCGGTGCAGGCTCGAAGGGCCGAATGGCCTACTCCTGCACCTATTTTCTATGTTTCTATGTTTCTATTATGTCTGGGTTCACAATTGTCTCTATTTCCCGATGCAAATATCAAATTTTCATATGCGAGTGATGCCCTTTGGCCCACCGAGTGCGCGCCGACCAGCGATCCCCGCACACTAACACTACCCGACACACACTAGGGACAATTTTATGGTTTTACCAAGCCTCGCAATGCTATTGTTAAGAACCTTAATCAAATATTTGGGCTTTTCGAAAGTGCAGAATTTCAGTTTTATTTCAACATGTGAATCTGACGTTTTCTCATAGAAGTCTAATTTTAGTTAGCATCAAATGTTAGTTACAATTGAAGATTAGTGTACTCTGCAGTTGGTTTTTTTTCTAAATCGCAGTTGACTAGATTTAGGCTGGTCATTGTTCAAGTGGGACTGGAGAGAGAGCGTGAGAAGCAGGGCACATGGCAAAAGATTACAGTGAGCTGTGTTTGTAGCAAATATCAAATTTTCATATGCAAGTGATGCCAATTTTGAACTAGTGCCCGGTTCTGAAGAAGTAGTTCTGGAACAGGCCTCAGTGGTACTGTCAGTTTCAGTTGAACTGGTCCCGATCTCCCAGTTGCTAAACACTTTTAATTCTCCTTCCCATTCCCACAATGGCCTTTCTGTCCTAGGTCTCCTCCAATGTCAGAGTGAGGCTAAATGCAAATCGGAGGAACATCGTCTCATATTTCGCTAGGGCAGCTTTGAAACTCAAATACAATAGGTGGAGCAAAGGGGGGAGATACAGAGTGCAGAATATAGTTCTCAGCATTGTGGCGCAGCAGTTCCAGAGATAAAGTCCAACGACCACAATGGGGTAGAGGTGAATCGGACAGTACCCCAGCTTTAGCAAAGACTGTTCAGAAGCCTGATAACAGTGGGGAAGAGGCTTTTCCTGAGTCTGGTGGTGCGCGCTTTCAAGCTTCTGTAACTTCTGCTGGACAGGAGCAGGGAGAAGACGGAATGACCGGGGTGGGATAAGTCTTTGATTATAGATGTTTCGGGTCCGAAGAAGTGTCTCGATTCTTCCTGCACATTTCATCTGCTCCACTGCGAAATCTCCTCAAGGTATGCCTACTTTGAAGAAGTTCTTACCCATTCCTTCTATCCAGAAATGCCGCCAGTCCCGCTGAGCAGGGCCGTCTTAACGCATGGGCCTGATGGGCACTTGCCCGGGGGCCCACGAGCATAGGGGCCCCATGCTGATCTGTGTATGTTAAGTGGCTTGCAATTAATAAATACTACTTTTAAAATGTAGGTTCAATAAGTGCTTTTTTCGCAACATTTTCAGTCATTAATTGCTTCTCACAGCGATCTGTAAGTGCTTTTCGCAACAATGTAGCACGCTAAGTCCATCGCTAAGTGCTTTTCGGTAAGTGCTTTTCGCCGGCACGACAGGGGGGTGTTGGTAGGGAAAAGGGGGTGGGGGAGAGTAACGGTAGGGGCCCCAGTACACTGCTTTGCCCGGGGGCCCATAATGCTGTAAAAACGTCCCTGCCGCTGAGTTACTCCTGCATTTTGTGTCTAAACCAGCATCTGCAATTCCTTTCTTTAATTACGTTGGCCGCTTTTCCGAGGGAGCGTGAAGTGCAGATGGAGTGATAGATGGTTTCATATTTACACAAGGTGGTTACAGATCCTACTACCTGGTGAAGTTTCACGGCCATTTAATGGAAGCGTGGCTCATTAATTTTAAACCATGGTGGTTTCTTTTAAAGCAGTAGATTTAATGATTACCTCATTCAGAATAGGACACAAAGCACTGGAGTAACTCAGCAGGTTATGTAGCATCTCTGGAGAACATGGATAGGTGTCGTCTCGGGTCTTGACCCGAAATGTGAGTCTGAAGAAGGATCTCGACCTGAAACGTCTACCATCAATGTTCCCCAGTGATCCTGCCCGACCTGCTTTGTTCCTCCAGCACTCTGTGTCCTATTGTGTATTAACCGGCATCTGCAGTTCTTTCTTTCTACATTTTGACTGCTCCATTATGAAACCTCCTCAAGGGACACCTACTTTGCAGGTGTTTTCCTCCTCTCTCCGATGGGAGTTTCTGTGAGACCCTCTCTCGCTGCTCCCCGTCCGTGATTCCTGCTGCTATCCGGCTCCACAGCCATGTTTTAACCTGGGCTCGCCATCACAGCCAAGTGTGTTTCCTTAACAGCTCGCTGTGCCGCCATCTTGTGTCCATGTGGCTATCATTCTCGACCCGAAACATTACTTATCTCCAGAGATAAATTCTCCAAAGATGCTGCCTGACCCGCAAATGAGCAAATTTGCAGATGATACAAAGCTGGGCGTTAGTGTGAACTGTGAGGAAGATGCTATGAAGTTGCAGGGTGACTTGGACAGGTTGTGTGAGTGGGCGGATGCATGGCAGATGCAGTTTAATGTGGATAAGTGTGAGGTTATCCACTTTGGTGGTAAGAATAGGAAGGCAGATTATTATCTGAATGGTATCAAGTTAGGAAGGGGGGACGTACAACGAGATCTGGGTGTCCTAGTGCATCAGTCACTGAAAGGAAGCATCCAGGTACAGCAGGCAGTGAAGAAAGCCAATGGAATGTTTGCCTTCATAACAAGAGGAGTTGAGTATAGCAACAAAGAGGTCCTTTGCAGTTGTACAGGGCCCTAGTGAGACCGCACCTGGAGTACTGTGTGCAGTTTTGGTCTCCAAATTTGAGGGAGGATATTCTTGCTATTGAGGGCGTGCAGCATAGGTTTACTAGGTTAATTCCCAGAATGGAGGGACTATCATATGTTGAAAGACTGGAGTGACTAGGCTTGTATACACTGGAATTTAGAAGGATAAGAGGGGATCTTATCGAAACATATAAGATTATTAAGGGGTTGGACATGTTAGAGGCAGGAAACATGTTCCCAATGTTGGGGGAGTCCAGAACCAGGGGCCACAGTTGAAGAATAAGGGGTAGGCCATTTAGAACGGAGATGAGGAAAAACCTTTTCAGTCAGAGAGTTGTAAAGCTGTGGAATTCTCTGCCTCAGAAGGCAGTGGAGGCCAGTTCTCTGAATGCGTTCAAGAGAGAGCGAGATAGAGCTCTTAAGGATAGCGGAGTCAGGGGGTATGGGGAGAAGGCAGGAACGATCAGCCATGATCACATTGAATGGCGGTGCCGGCTCAAAGGGCCGAATGGCCTACTCCTGCACCTATTGTCTATTGTTTGTTACTCCAGCACTTTGTCTCCTTTTAGTTTAGTTTAGTTTAGTTTAGAGATACAGCATGGAAACAGGCCCTTCGGCCCACCGAGTCCACACCGACCAACAATCACACTAGCACTATCCTACACACTAGGGACGATTTACAGACGATTTCCTCCCATGTCTTTGGAGTGTGGGAGATAAACGGAGTAGCCGGAGAAAACCCACGCAGTCACAGGGAGAACGTGCAAACTCCGCACGGACAAGCACCCGTTGTCAGGATCGAACCCGTGTCTCCGGCGCTGTAAGGCAGCAACTCTACCGCTGCGCCACCGTGCCACACTCTTGTGCATTCCTTGTCTAAACCGGCATTTACAGTTCCTCGTTTTACCTCTTTCAGAATTACCGAAAAGCCCTTTCAGAATTTACACTTTAGCTATCCCAAATGTCTAAGTGTATGGAAAATATTAACCTATTGTCAGTGCGTGCCTGTCATATTGAAAAATGATTTATTACAGAAGGAAATTAAGACGTAATACAAATGCAAGGTTTGTAAATGTTTCAAGGTGAAATCTTATTGGAATTAATGTTATTATTAAACTACAGCAGTTGCAAAATTGAAGTAAATAGGACAGATACCAGTGCCGATAAAGGAGCAATCTTGAGACCAAGGCATAACATGGGTTGGCTTTGCGTAAGTTGAAAGAAAACAAAAATTTAAAAATGTGTAGGAAGGAAATACAGATGCAGGTTTACACCGAAGATAGACACAAAATGCTGGAGTAACTCAGCGGGACAGGCAGCTATTACGTGATGTGATGATTTTAGTTGAGTTTAGTGTAGTTTAGAGATACGGCGCGGAAACAGGCCCTTCGGCCCGCCGAGTCCGTGCCAGCCAGCAATCCCCGCGCACTAACACTATCCTACACACAGTAGGGACAATTTACAATTACACCAAGCTAATTAACCTACAAACCTGTACGTCTTTGGGGTGTGGGAGGAAACCGAAGATCTCGGAGAAAACCCACACAGGTCAGGGGGAGAACGTACAAACTCCGTACAGACAGCGCCCGTAGTCGGGCTCGAACCAGAGTCTCCGGCGCTGTAAAAGCTGTAAGGCAGCAACTCTACCGCTGCACCACGGTGTCGTGTACTTTAGAAAAACTCTTAACTGCGAGGCAAGATTCCATTATTTGAATAACCCATTTATCAGATTATACTATTTTAATAATTAGCAATTGAAAATAAATCTTTCTCTGCAATTGTCTATATTTGTTTAATGTCACATTGCAAAGAAACTGATCTGCCTTCAGGCCTTTGGGTTTGGTCGGATTTAAAGAGCTGAGTATATTTGGCCAGGTGACAAAGATGGTGGCGTTTGAGTGGCTTTTAGATGGGCACATGGATATGCTGGGAATGGAGGGATCAGGAATTGGCAACTGAGTTATCCCCTCTCCCTCCGTGTAAGGGCTCAAATTACGAATGTGGCCATGTGGGTTTTATTGCAGGGGTGTAAAAAAGGTGTAAAAGCTCCAGCTCGATTATGTTGCCAGGACATCCTGTTGTCAGCATCGAAGCGCGGTTTATGGCTAAGTGTATCCTTTGATATGGGCAACTGGCTTTAAGGCTTTGGTGGTTAACCATCCTTTGATGGTTAAGGGGAACATTTGGCCATATAGATTGTTCTTTGGTCCTGGGAATACCGAGGACATGTAGGTCACACAGGACACGGAGGACATGGGGGTCCTAAAGGGGACATAAAGATTTACAGGACATTGTAAAACTTGCCATATAAGGTAGCAACGGAAATGTACTGGCACATGTATTAAGGGTATAAAATGTGTGTAATTGTTAGCATTCGGAGAGAGAGACTACATTAGCTTCCTGAGCGTTTCTAAACGCTTCGGTTTCTAGACTCTCTCTCACCTGGGTGAGTAGAATAAAGAGGTTAAACAAATTCGGTTGTCTGCCTGTTTTTTCTAATAGGCCACAGACTACAACATCCGTCCCTCCCCCACCTAGTCGTTATTCTAGCTTCAATGTTGTCCTGGTGAGTTTCATTGTCTGTAACTCGTTTTCACCTTGGCCACAGCTAACAATAGAGTCATAGAGTCATAGATTGATACAGTGTGGAAACAAACCCTTCGGCCCAACTCACCCATACCGGCCAACAATGTCCCAGCTACCCTAGTCCCACTTGCCTGTGCTTGGTCCGTAACCCTCCAAACCTGTCCTATCCATGTACCTGTCCAACTGTTTCTAAAACAATGGGATAGTCCCAGCCTCAACTACCTCCTCTGGCAGCTTGTTCCATACACCCACCACCCTCTGTGTGAAAAAGTTACCCCTCGGATTCCTATTAAATCTTTTACCCTTCACCTTGAACCTATGGCTTGTAGTCCTCAAAACAATGGCCTGTTTTCTTTATCATTGTTACTTTTTTGCATATCTATCATTCATTTGTTCCATATCTCTTGTTTCACTTTTTCCTGACTTGCAGTCTGAAGAAGGATCTCGACCCGAAACGTCACCCATTCCTTTTCCCCAGAGATGCTGTCCGACCCGCTGAGTTACTGCAGCTTTTTTGTGTCTATTTTTGAGATGAGTTCATATTGGCATGATGACCAGCACGGACTTAGTGGGCTGAAGGGCTTGTTCCTGGGCTGTTTTGTTCTGTTCTAAATCCTTAAAACGCACAGACTTGAGGGCAGATGGAATGGGAGAAGGCAGTTTGGGAAGTTCATTCAACAAGGGGAAAAGGGCTTGTGGTATAACACTGGAAAGATTTTAACCTGGGAGAACGCAGTGGAGGCCAAGTCTCTGAATGCATTCAAGAGAGAGCTAGATAGAGCTCTTAAGGATAGCGGAGTCAGGGGGTATGGGGAGAAGGCAGGAACGGGGTACTGATTGAGAATGATCAGCCAAGATCACATTGAATGATGGTGCTGGCTCGAAGGGCCGAATGGCCTCCTCCTGCACCTATTGTCTATTATCTATAAGCTTTTTTGGTGCGTGCTATCCAGTCAGCGGAAAGACTGTACATGATTGCAATCAAGCCGTCCACAGTGTACAGATACATGATAAAGGGAATAATGTTTAGTGCTAGATAAAGTCCAGTAACGTCCGATTAAAGATAGTTTTTTATTGTAGAGATACAGCGTGGAAACAGGCCCTTCGGCCCACCGAGTCCGCGCAGACCTTGCACACTAGTACTGTCCTGCACGCTTGCGACAATATAATTTTTTACCGAAGCCAATTAACCAACAAACCTGTACGTCTTTGAAGTGTGGGAGGAAACCGGAGCACCCACGCGGTCATAGGGAGAGCGTGCAAACTCCGTAAAGATAGCACCCGTGGTCATGATTGAACCCGGGTCCCTGGTGCACCACCATGCCACCCCTCCTAGATGTCCAATGAGGTTGATGGTGGGTCTTGACCACTCTCCAGTAATAGGATGGTTCAGTTGCCTGATAACGGCGGACAAGAAACTGTCCCTGAACCTGGAGGTGTGCGTTTTGAGACATCTGTCCCTCCTGCCTGATGGGAGAGAGGGGATACGGAGTGTCCAGGGTGAGACCAGTCCTTGATTGTGCTGCTGGCCTTGCCAATGCTGCCTGCAAGAGTTGTTGGGGTCAATGGAAGGGAAGTTGGTTGGCGTGAGAGTCGGGGCTGCATCCACAACTCTTTGCAATTAGGGGGAGGTTTCAGGAGAAGCACTCCATTGGAGAAGTGATGTGTTAAAACCTGACGTCTCAATAAGTAGGAAAAAAAACTGCAGATGCTGGTTTAAATCGAAGGTAGACACAAAATGCTGGAGTAACTCAGCGGGTCAGGCAGCATCTCAGGAGAGAAGGAATGGGTGACGTTTCGGGTCGAGACGGAATGGGTGAAGTTTCATGTCTGAAGAAGGGTCTCGACCTGAAACGTCACCCGTTCCTTCTCTCCAGAGATGCTGCCTGTCCCGCTGAGTTACTCCGGCATTTTATGTCTATCTATTGATTGTTCCGTTTGAAGCCAGAAGATGTGACTCTGAATACAAAACCTGTTAGTCGTACAATGCTGAGCCGTTGAAGCAGTGGATTTGGGTACTGTACCGGGGAGATTGCCCCCTCAGACCGAGGAAGGGTCTCGACCCGAAACATCACCCATTCCTTCTCTCCCGAGATGCTGCCTGTCCCGCTGAGTTACTCCAGCATTTTGTGTCTAGTCTCAATAAGTGGGACAGGGTCCGGGAAATGAAATGCACAGTCAGGCAACTCTGGCTTGGAGAAGCAATGGATAACAGTATATGAACAGACTCGGGCAAAGGCTTCATTCCAGCATAGCACTAGGATAGGTACTGCATTATTGAAACATGAAATTAATATCTCAGAATGTAGGGCACCAATGGAACACAGAACTGGCGTACGACTAAGATAAAACGTTTGTAGTGGTATGTGAGATGAAGTCCACGAGAGAGACAGCATTTGAAGCAGACATGATTCCACTGAAAGAATGCTTTGTACTAAAATGTATCCAGTTCTCACTCAATCTGTCTCTTCTTGTTAGTCAAGTCAAGTCAAGTCAATTTTATTTGTATAGCACATTTAAAAACAACCCACGTTGACCAAAGTGCTGTACATCTGATTAGGTTCCAATAGAAAAAAAAATGAAAACATACAGTAGCACGCAAACAGTTCACAGCGCCTCCTCAATGAGCCTCAAACGCTAGGGAGTAGAAATATGTTTTGAGCCTGGACTTAAAGGAGTCGATGGAGGGGGCAGTTCTGATCGGGAGAGGGATGCTGTTCCACAGTCTAGGAGCTGCAACCGCAAAAGCGCGGTCACCCCTGAGTTTAAGCCTAGACTGCGGGATAGTGAATAGCCCCAAGTCGGCCGATCTGAGGGACCTGGAGTTAGAGAGGGGGGTTAGAAGATTTTTGATGTAGGGGGGGGAGTGTCCATTTAGGGCTTTATACGTGAATAGGTTAGCCATTATCTGCGCCCGATACTTAGTTTTCTTTAGTTTAGATTAGAGATACAGTGTGAAAACGGGCCCTTCGGCCCACCGAGTCCGCGCCGATCAGCGATCCCCGCACATTAACACTGTCCTACACACACTAGGGACAATTTTATGGTTATACAAAGCCAGTGAGCCCACAAACCTGCACGTCTTTGGAGTGTGGGAGGAAACCAAAGGTCTCGGAGAAAACCCACGCAGTCACGTGGAGAACGTACAAACTCCGTTCAGACAGCACCCGCAGTCGGGATGGAACCCGGGTCTCTGGCGCTGAAAGCGCTGTAAGGCAGCAACTCTACCGCTGCGCCCAGATATGAACTTATGTTTAATTCTTTCTTTGTCATATCTAGGCATGGCCTGATGGGGGTAAAAGGATGGATTTTGAACAGTCCCACATTCTCTGTGACATCTGTCCCTCCTAACAGGTGAGGGCCAATTTATTCTATTGATTTTGTTCTTTCATTCAACGTCGAAGCTGTGATTTACAGTCAAACCTCTTAAAGTGCATTAGACTATACAATAGCTTTAGAACATGGAACATAGTCAAGTCAAGTCAAGTCAATTTTATTTGTATAGCACATTTAAAAACAACCCACGTTGACCAAAGTGCTGTACATCAGTTCAGGTACTAAGAACGAACATACAATGGCACATAAACATAACAGCACATACATAAACAGTTCACAGCGCCCCCTCAGAGGGCCTCAAACGCTAGGGAGTAGAAATAGGTTTTGAGCGTGGACTTAAAGGAGTCGATGGAGGGGGCAGTTCTGATGGGGAGAGGGATACTGATTCCACAGTCTAGGAGCTGCAACCGCAAAAGCGCGGTCACCCCTGAGCTTAAGCCTAGATCACGGGATAGTCAGTAGCCCCAAGTCGGCCGACCTGAGGGACCTGGAGATAGAGTGGTGGCCAGTGTAGCACAGGAACAGGCCATTTGGCCCACAATGTCCGTACCAAACATGATGCCAGGTTAAATAAATCTCTTTGCCTGCACGTGATAAATATCCCCCCATTCATCCTTTCTTGTGTCAAATGTACGTGATCAAATTGCAACGGAACCCATTGTGTAGAAAGTAGTTTTAGTTTATACTCTCTAGTTTTAGAGACACCATCCATTGCATGGAAACAGGCCCTTCGGCCCACCGTGTCTGTGCCAGCCAGCGATAACTCATGCACCAGCACTATCCCACACACTAGGGACAATTTACTGAAGGCCATTAACCTACAAACCTGCACATCTTTAGAGTGTGGGAGGAAACCAGAGCACCTGGAGAAAGCCCACGTGGTGAACGGGTATTGGATGGTCGGCATGGGCTCGGTGAGCCGAGGTGTTGGTTTCCAATGCTGTATCTCTAAATTAAACTCAGCTCCTGAACACACTGCTTTACTGATGTAAAGTGCAATTGGCAATGCTGCCTCTCAATACCAAACCTCGCAATGCTATTGTTAAGAACATTAATCAAACATTTGGGCTTTTCGAATGTGCAGAATTTTATTTCAACATGTGAATCTGACGTTTTCTCATAGAAGTCTAATTTTAGTTGGCATGAAATGTTAGTTACAATTGAAGATTAATATACTCTGCAGTTGTTTTTTTTCTAAATCGCAGTTGACTTGATTTAGGCTGGTCATTGCTTAAGTGGGCTGGAGACGGCGTGAGAAGTAGGGCACTTGGCAAAAGATTACAGTGAGCTGTGTTTGTAGGAAAGAACTGCAGATGCTGGTTTAAATCGAAAGTTGACAGGAGTAACTCAGCGGGACAGGCAGCATCTCTGGAGAGAAGGCACAAAATGCTGGAGTAACTCAGCGGGACAGGCAGCATCTCTGGAGAAAAGGAATAGGTGACGTTTCGGGTCAAGTCCCTTCTTTAGACTGAGAATGAGGGGAACGAGAAATATGGACGGTGCTCAGGACAATTGAATGGAAGATTTGCATCTGCAGTTCATCTCTACACATTTAATCTGCTGAGGTAAAGTAATTCAGATTCTGCTCTGTGCATTAAAAAGCCACTTATTGAACAATATTTTTTTCTTGCGTCAACTATACATCAGATCCAGATTTCTTGTTGTAAAGTGCTAATGAAAGAGCTAATGGCTATTAACTCAGCATGATGGGTTACTTGACCATTGTCTGCAAACCTGCTTGTGTTAAATCAAGTTCTTTACCTTCAGTCTGAATAATCACACGTGATACTGGATTAGCACATCAGATTTATTCCACCATGGGGTTCTTCCCCAAGAGGATCTCCAGACTCAACACTAGTGTCTGAAGAGATCTCAACTCAGGGGAGGGGAAGAACAACTTCTTCACGATTGTTTACTTTTTATACAGAAAAAGAGAGGTGTGACAAAAAGAAATCAAGGACCAATTACACATCTAATACAAGGACCAATTACACATCTAATACAATTCCCATGGTTACAGAGAAGACAAAATCATTGGTACAGGTCACATGCTCAGAAACCAAACCATTAATATAAGTAGTATAAGAATGTGGTCGTAGAGTAGGAGGGCAGGAGTGTGGTCGTAGAGTAGGAGGGCAGGAGTGTGGTCGTAGAGTAGGAGGGCAGGAATATAAGTCACATGTTTTTAGAGAAACGCATCAATTTACCTAGAGTGGATTCAAAACTTTCCCTACTTTCACACGCACCCAAATAAGGAGTTGTTACTAAGAAAGAAACGTTCTTATCTCTATAGACGAGCAATCAATAGTCAATAGTCAATAGTCGTTTATTTGTTACATACACATAAATGTGTAGTAAAATGAAACATTACCCGCAGTTGAACAATAAGACCAATAAGATTAATCAATAAAAATGCAATAACACATACAATCACAACTAACACCAAACAAAAAGAAACATCCATCACAGTGAGTCTCCTCCAGTCCCTTCTCACTGTGATGGAAGGCCAGAATGTCTTTTTCTCTTCCCTGCCGTCTTGTCCCGCGGTCAGGCTGTTGGAGTTGCCACGTCGGGGCGGTCGGGGCTCCCGATATTGAAGCCCCCGCTGGGCGGTGAAAAAAAAAATCCCGCGGCCTATTTCAGGCCGCGCCGGATGGTGAAAGGTCCGCGGCGGGCCGACCCAAGCCCCGCGATTCGGGGCGGGCGGACACGTTGCCTCTGCCGCTGCCGGAGCTCCCGATGTCGGCCCCCATCCAGGGGCCTGCGGGCTTCCGACGTCCACGCGGCCCGCGCCGGAGCCTCCGGAGACGAGTCGCTAGCCGCTCCCGCAGCATTCGCAGGCAGCCAGCGCCGCAGGTGGTGAGTCCGGACCGCGGGCTCTGCGAACCAGAGACCCAGGTGGTCCCAGGTGCATGGCCGGTGGTAGGCCGCAACGGGAACGGAGACACGATACAGAACAAAGGTCGCGTCTCCGTTCTGGAGAGAGAATGTTACAGTTACAGTTCCCGTTCCCTCCCACCCCCCCCGCAAAACATATGGGCGGCACGGTAGCGCAGCGGTAGAGTTGCTGCTTTACAGCGAATGCAGCGCCGGAGACTCAGGTTCGATCCTGACTACGGGTGCTGCACTGTAAGGAGTTTGTACATTCTCCCCGTGACCTGCGTGGGTTTTCTCCGAGATCTTCGGTTTCCTCCCACACTCCAAAGACGTACAGGTATGTAGGTTAATTGGCTGGGTAAAAGTAAAAATTGTCCCTAGTGGGTGTAGGATAGTGTTAATGTGCGGGGATCGCTGGGCGGCACGGACTTGGTGGGCCGAAAAGGCCTGTTTCCGGCTGTATATATATGATATGATAACATACAACACTACATCATATTAACACTACAATTGAGACAAAAACAACAAAAAACACAAAAGACAGACGGACTGCAGGCAAGCCGCAGCTGCATGACCTTGCTTTACTGTTTCAATACACGGCACTCGCAGTCAGACAGAGTAGAGGGAGAGGACAATAGCCCATCTCTTCTGTACACTCCTTATCATTCGTAAAGGGACAAACACATTCTGTTCCCAAGGATAACATTTCTGCCACAAACATCCATCTTACTGCTTTCCACTAAAATAAGCATTCATTTTATATTGGCTAAAACAACAAAAGAAACCATCTTTACTACAACAAAATATCAATATCTCTAATTAACTATATCAACTAATAGCATAGATTCCCATTCCCTCCTTTTATCATTCTATGATAACTATCAAAGCTTAAAACAATAAATCACCTTAAACACTTCAAGAGTAAAACAATGCCTTCATATTCCCTCAGGTGGATCGAAAACAAACTAAGTACAACCAAACTTCTAAATATAATCAAATCTAAACCTTGTTTATTTCTACAGAAAGGAACCTACATCAATACTAGACCACCATTAACACTTCTAAACAATGACCCCTGACACCAGAATAACTACGCCATGCTACAATATCTCTTACATGAACTGCTTCTTGCCTGCATCGCCTTAACTCTTTTAGTTTCAACCCTAACCCTACCTCTTTTAGTTTCAAAACTCCACACATGCATCATTCTTCTGGTATAGCCCTCCAAAGGGCGCATATCCTATTACACCTATTCTATTACGTTGCTCATCCTCAAAACCACTTCATCTTCCCTTTCACTCTTACCTCCTAATCTAATAACCTTCCTAATCGTTCAAACTCTTCCATCACACCATCAACATCCTCAGCCTCATCATACAATTCAGTTTGTCTTACCACTAACATTCTTGAAGTACCAATACTCTCTTAACACCATCTGCATTCTTCTCAATACGCATTCAGAGTGCCCAACCCTACAAATATACAAACAATTACAATTGAACAGTATATAAGAAATTGTAAAATGCTGTATCTTTGAGTGGGGCCACGAGGGACTGCTAGGATGTGAACATACTGGTGATCACAATCCCACTACCGCATGTGTAATAAGGATCGTGGTTTTAACTATATTTGACTAATGTGCTTTGTTGTCTCTTAGCGCGAATTGAACTTTAACACTACAGCACAGAAACAGACTCATCAGACCACCGAATCCTTGCTAACTATGTACACGGATCCCATTTCGATGAAGGGACTCGACCCGAAACGTCATCCATTCCTTCTCTCCAGAGATACTGCCTGTCCCACTGAGTTGCTCCAGCATTATTGTGTCTATCTTCGGGGTAAACCAGCATCTGCAGTTCTTTCCTCCCCATTTGAGTTTAATTTAATTCAGTTTAGAGATACGGTGTGGAAATGTGGAGATCTGTCCTTTTTCTTTGCTTCAGCCACTAGACTCCGCATGGGCCCATGCGGAGTCTAGTGGCTGAAGCAAAGAAAAAGGACAGATCTCCACAGAAAGAGGCCCCTTGGCTCACAGACTCTGTGCCGACCAGCGATCACCCATACGCTACGATATGATACAACTTTATTTATCCCAGGAGGGAAATTGATCTGCCAACAGTCATAAAACACAAGGTACATGATACATGAAATTAAAGTGACTAGTGGAAAGGATTGGGGACCTGTAAAGATTTGGGGGGGGGGGGGGGGAGAGGGAGTCGGTCTATCCCAGGGCAGAAGGGGGAGGAGTTGTACAGTTTGATAACCACAAGGGAAAAGGATCTCCTGTGGCGTTCTGTGGTGGAACCAGTCTGTTGCTGAAGTTGGTCCTCGGGTTGACCAGTGTGTCATCATTAGAGCCAGGATTTTGCCATCAGTGCCTTTTTATGCCCTTTTTGATGATTTCAGCAAGATAATGCCTTTTTCACGATCGAGTGCCCAAATCAGCCTTTTTTTGCCATGTTAACGTAACCTACAAGAACATTCCCACCACCGGGGCGTAACCGTGGGAGGGCACCATCGGTTGTTCATTCGTGGGCAGTGGACAAGGCCCCGGTCTTTTGCAGTCAGGCTGTAAGTGGGTGTTAAGTGGTGCTTGGAGAGGGGTGGGTGGGGAAGAGTCCAGTCTTTTCAGGCTGGAGTCAGGCTGTGAGTAGGTGTGAAGTGTTGGTAGGGAAGGGGGGGGGGGGGGAGGGGTACCAGGGTTAAGTTTCTGTTTATCGAACCTGCAGTAGATCTCGTTCAGGTCGTTGGTCAGCTGACGATTGTCCAAGGAGCAGGGGGGGCGGGGGGGGGGGTTCATAGAAACATAGAAAATAGGTGCAGGAGTAGGCCATTCGGCCCTTCGAGCCTACACCGCCATTCAATATGATCATGGCTGATCATCCAACTCAGTATCCCGTACCTGCCTTCTCTCCATACCCCCTGATCCCTTTAGCCACAAGGGCCACATCTAACTCCCTCTTAAATATAGCCAATGAACTGGCCTCAACTACCTTCTGTGGCAGAGAATTCCACAGATTCACCACTCTCTGTGTGAAAAAAAACGTTCTCATCTCGGTCCTAAAAGACTTCCCCCTTATCCTTAAACTGTTCCTCTTGTAGCTTGTGATTTCTTGCAAGCCCTTCCAAACTGAAGAAGAGTCATTAGCTGAGAACTTGCTCCTCAACTTCTCAGAGTACCTTTCCCTGGCAGCTCTGATTCCTCTTCTCAGCTTGTACTTGGCCTGCCTGTAAGAGGTCTCCTGTGGGATCTACCCTTGCAAGCGTCAAATTGCCCAAAGTCAAGTCAACGCCTTGTAAAAAACTGAACGATTTGGTGAGAGGTGATATATTCTCTACAGCCAACTGTGTGCTGTTTTGCAAAGCATGTGAGAAAGCGGCAAATCATGAGAAGAAATATTTTGTCTCCCAGCATGTACAGTCAGCTAAACACAAGTTGTTGTTTTTTTTAATCAAAAATATTTATTCAAATATTAAAATAATATATACAATACAATAAAACCAAAACAGAACCCACCACCAGAATACTATACAAACAAATATACCAATTGAGATTATTATACAATTATATTACAATCCCCATCCAGGATACATCCAATCCCCGCGGTGCCCAGCGGTCCCGGAAATCCCCCAGGGTGCCCGTGGACAGCGCGTATTCCCTCTCCAACACCACCCTACTAAACACAAGTCGGTGGCAGAGAAACTGAAGGCGGGAAATTCGCAAGCTGGTCTCCTCACTACTTTTACTGCTGGCTCCAGTCGCAAATCTGAGTTTTTGAGTGATCTGTACAAGGCATCCAAGAAGGGTCTCGACCCGAGACGTCACCGTTTCATTCTCTCCCGAGATGCTGCCTGACCTGCTGAGTTACTCCAGCATTTTGTGAATAAATCGATTTGTACCAGCATCTGCAGTTATTTTCTTATTCATTCATTGATGCTGGAATTCCACTGTGGAAATTGGAAAACAAATCTCTCAGAGGTTTTTTGGAGAAACACACAGAGGAACATATACCGAGCGAGTCGTCGTTGCGGAAAAATTATGTTGACAGCAACTTCAACATTGTTGTGCAGAAAATTAGAGATGAAGTTGCATGCAAAATATGGATCTCAATAGATGAGACGACCTGTGCTGTGGGGAGAAGTCAGTGGAGGCCAAGTCTCTGAATGCATTCAAGAGAGAACTAGATAGATCACTTAAGGATAGCGGAGTCAGGGGGTATGGGGAGAAGGCAGGAATGGGGTACTGATTGAGAATGATCAGCCATGATCACATTGAACGGTGGTGCTGGCTCGAAGGGCCGAATGGCCTATTCCTGCACCTATTGTCGATTGTCTATTGTCTATCAACTTTCCCCAGACGCCACAACTCACCCACACATCAGGGACGATTTACAGGGGACAATTATCCCTCCCGAGCTGCGTGTCTTTGGAATGTGGGAGTAAACGGGAGAATCCAGAGAAAGTTCACAGGGAGAATGTGCAACATCCAAACAGATAACACCGAAGGTCAGAATTAATCATCGGCTGTGTCTGGAGGTTCCATGTTTCGATAGCTAACTGAGTAGGAGTAGGCCATTCAGCCCTCCGAGCCAGCACACCCATTCAATATGATCATGACAGATCATCCAAAATCAGTACCCCGTTCCTGCTTTCTCCCCATTTAGTCAGAAAGTGGTGAATCTGTGGAATTCTTTGCCACAGAAGGCTGTGGAGGCTAAATTAGTGGATATATTTAAGGCAGAGATAGATTCTTGAGTAGTACGGGTGTCAGAGGTTATGGGGAGAAGGCAGGAGAATAGGGTTGGGAGGGAGAGATAGATCAGGCACAATTGAATGGCAGAGCAGACTTCATGGGTGAATGGCCTAATTCTACTCCTATCACTTATGATCTTATCGAACATCGAAACTGGTAACATAGATACAAAATGCTGGAGTAACTCAGTGGGACAGGCAGCATCTCTGGAGAGAAGGAATAGGTGACATTTCAGGTCGAGACCCTTCTTCAGACTGGCTTACTCCAGCATTTTGCGTCTACCTTCAGTGCAAGCCAGCATCTGCAGTTCATTCCTGCACATCCATACAGCTGTTACCGACGTGAAAAATTGCTGAAGAATAAGGGTCTGATTTTAGATTTTTTAGATTTAGAGATACAGCGCGGAAACAGGCCCTTCGGCCCACCGGGTCCGCGCCGCCCAGCGATCCCCGCACATTAACTCTATCCTACACACACTAGGGACATTTTTTACATTTGCCCAGTCAATTAACCCACAAACTTGCACGTCTTTGGAGTGTGGGAGGAAACCGAAGATCTCGGAGAAAACCCACGCAGGTCACGGGGAGAACGTACAAACTCCGTACAGACGGCGCCCGTAGTCAGGATCGAACCTGAGTCTCCGGCGCTGCATTCGCTATAAGGCAGCAACTCTACCGCTGCGCCACCGTGCTATGAAGGTAAATGTCAGTCAGCTGTCAAAGTGGACAAATGATATTTGAGACATGGAGGATACACAAAGGATGGCTGGCTGCTGAATATAAGCTGAGGTGTCATATATGTCATTACAATTGATTGACTGAAATGGGCCCTCAAGTCCATGCCGACCATCTGTTCACACTGCTGTTATCAGGCAACTGAACCATCCCACTGCAACACGATAGCAGTCCTGGACTACCATCTACCTCATTGGTGATCCTATCTACCTGATTGTTTGCATGAGATGTTATTTCCCTTATCATGTATCTGTATACTGCGAAAGGCTCGATTGTAATCGTGTATTGTCTTTCCGCCCACTGGTTAGCACGCAACAAAAGCTTTGCACTGTACCTCGGTACGCATGACTATAAACTGAAACTGAAACATGTTCCCAATGTTGGGGGAGTCCAGAACCAGGGGCCACAGTTTAAGAATAAGGGGTAGGCCATTTAGAACGGAGATGAGGAAAAACCTTTTCAGTCAGAGAGTTGTGAATCTGTGGAATTCTCTGCCTCAGAAGGCAGCGGAGGCCAATTCTCTGAATGCATCCAAGAGAGAGCTAGATAGAGCTCTTAAGTATAGCGGAGTCAGGGGGTATGGGGAGAAGGCAGGAACGGGGTACTGATTGGGAATGATCAGCCATGATCACATTGAATGGCGGTGCTGGCTCGAAGGGCCGAATGGCCTCCTCCTGCACCTATTGTCTATTGAAACCTGGTTCTGTTATCCCACTTTCGCATCCACTCCCTGCACCTTTACAGAGGCCAATGAACCTACACATCCGTCCATTTTGGGAATCTGGTCGGAAACCCTAGCGGTCACGGGGAGAACGTGCGAACTCCGCACAGACAGCACCCGAGGTCAGGATCGATCCTGGGTCACTGGTGCTGTGAGGCACTGTGCTGCTCTTTACTAGTTTACCTTTATAACCAATTGATGAAAGTGGGTGCCTATTTTATCTAATGTTGCAGTGACTGAAGGGTAAAATAATGCCTTGCTGTTTCATCAACGTTTGAAGGATAAAGCAGGAACTGCAGGGCTAAGGGAGGGTGGCAGTGGCAGAGATAGCGCCCCTTGCTGCCCATAGCTGGTAATTACTGAAGATAGACACAAAATGCTGGAGTAACTTAGTGGGACAGGCAACATCTCTGGAGAGAATGGGTGAAGCTTCGGGTCGAGACCCTTCTTCAGACAATTACTGAACAGCAGGAACTTACTTCAGTTGTCAAGTTTTTACTTGTCATAAGTACAGCAAACAGAACTAAATTCTCACTTGCAGTAGCACAACAGGTTTAGCTTAGATTATAGACAGACACAAAATGCTGGAGTAACTCAGCGGGTCAGGCAGCATCTCGGGAGAGAAGGAATGGGTGACGTTTCGGGTCGAGACCCTTCTTCAGCTTAGTTTAGAGATACAGTGTGGAAACAGGCCCTTTGGCCCACCGAGCCCCGCGCCGACCAGCGATCTCCGCACACTAACACTATCCTACACACTGGGGGCAATTTTACAATTATACCAAAACCAATTGGCCTACAAACCCGTACGTCTTTGGAATGTGGGAGGAAACCGGATCACCCGGAGAAAGCCCATGGGAGGACTTACAAACTCCGTACAGACAGCACCCGTAGTCAGGATCGAACCCGGGTCTCTGGCGCAGTAAGGCAGCAACTCTACCGCTGCGCCACCATGCTGCCCGAAGGTCTGTAAACACAGTATGTATAGATAACAAACAAACAAAAATACAGTATTAGAGCAAAAAAAGCCTCATTTGCAAGCCTCATTAAAGGGTGTCAACCCAAAACGTCACCCATTCCTTCTCTTCGGAGATGCTGCCTGGCCCACTGAGTCACTCCAGCACTTTGTGTCTATCTTCACAATAACTACACGCTTTGTCTGAAATGGCTTTCAGGTGAGAAATCAAAACACAAGCCTACTTGGCGCGAAACAAAACGACTATCAGCAACGTGGTCAGTCGGAAGAAGGGTCTCGACCCGAAACGTCACCCATTCCTTCACTCCTGAGATGCTGCCTGACCTGCTGAGCTACTTCAGCATTTTGTGAATAAATACCTTCGATTTGTACCAGCATCTGCAGTTATTTTCTTATACTACCTTAAGCAACATGGTTAAAATACATGTGTGGGAAAGAAAACTGCAGATGCGGCTTTAAAACCGAGGGTAGACCCAAAAATGCTGGAGTAACTCAGCGGGTCAGTCAGCATCTCTGGAGAGAAGGAATGGGTGACGTTTCGGGTCGAGACCCTTCTTCAAAGAAACGTCACTCACTCCTTTTCTCCCGAGATGGAGTTAAGAGAGAGTTAGATAGAGCTCTAGGGGCCAGTGGAATCAAGGAATATGGGGAGAAGGCAGGCACGGGTTACTGACTGGGGATGATCAGCCATGATCACAATGAATGGCGGTGCTGGCTCGAAGGGCCGAATGGCCTCCTCCTGCACCTATTTTCTTTAAAAAAAAAATAAAAAAATTTTAAGCATATGCGCAAATAATAATAAACGACAAACTGGTTATAGAATTCTTACATAGCTTCAATTTTTAAATTTTTAAAGAAAAAATAAAGATGAAAAGGGACTGAAAAAAAAAGACTATAAACTAATAGAGAGAAAGCAAAGAAAAAAGAGAATTACAAATATAAAGATTATGGGGATAGATCCGGGAGTTAGTGAGTATAGTTGTACATCCAACCCTAAACTCAAGTTTTAACTTTAGTTTTAAATTTTAGTTTTGTGACAAACCCATTTACTTTTTTAAAAATTCAATAAATGGAGACCATATTTTAAAAAATAGATCTGGTTTGTCAATTAAGGCAAACCTTATTTTTTCCAAATGCAAGGTCTCGGTCATTTCCGTAATCCACATTTTAATTGTGGGGGTTACTGTTTTTTTGCACCTATTTTCTATCTATCTATGAGTTGCTTGCCTGACCTGCTGAGTTACTCCAGCATTTTGTGTCTATCTTCGTTAAAATACATTATTTGGTCATTCTAATTGTGGAGGAATGGCAACTCTAAAATTATATTGTTTATTTCAAAGCCTCTGACATATGTAGGAAATCTATATTAATTCAATTATTTATTTCAAAAGAGATTAGGTTCGGGCACATACCTGTATTATTTTTGATATGATATGGAAATGTAGATAGATAAAAGTGGACGTTTAGTCAGTACCAAAGGTTAGTGCGTCAGCAAAATGCGAAACAAGCTTATCTTGGAATTTAGCACATGACCTTGGGAGAGGTTAAATAAAGCTTCAGAATCACTAAATGGGGGAGGAAGAAAGAAGGGGAAAGGTGAGGAGGGGGGAAGGGAGTGGGATAAGTGGGTGTGGGGAAGGGAAGGGGAAAGTGGAAGGGAGGAGGGTGAGAGAAGGAGGCGGGACAAGGAGTTTTCAAAAATAACGGATTATCAAAATTTGGTGCGTAGACATTCACCAATATCAATTTTGTAGAATATAGTTCTCCCACTAATATAACATATCTACCTTCAGTGTCGACTATAGAGGAAGTATTTATAAATGGTATACCCGTACGAATTTAATCTTATTTGTCAATGGTTCAATGATATTCCAAGTCGTGTGAATTATTAAACTCTTATATAAATAATGCAAATATAAAAGATGTTTGGAGGATTGATAATCCTTCAGGCCGAGAGTATTCATTTTATTCACCTGTGCATAAAACTTATTCAAGAATTGATTATTTCTTGGTGGACTCCAAACTTATTCCTTATACGTATAATTCAAAATATCATTAATATTATTATATCCGATCATGCCCCTTTAACATTTAGGGTAAAACTCCAAGGAGTAACGGGGAAACAGACTAATTGGAGATTTAATCCGCAAATCTTAAATGAAAAAGCATGTTATGACTATCTTAAATCGCAATTTGAGATTTTTTTTAACGCAAATGACCTTCCTGAAACACCTGCGTCCCTGCTTTGGGAAACATTTAAAGCGTTTGTGAGAGGATGTATTATTGCTTTTCAAGCGTCTCAAAACAAGAAGAACCGAGCTGAACAGAATGACCTGGAAAGTCAGATAAGACAGTTAGACATAACAAATGCCATCGCTCCCTCTATTGAAATACATAATAAAATTGCAGTGCTCAAATATAAGTTAAATTATATCCTTTCAGCTCATATTTTAAGGCTTTTTCAATATACTAAACAAAAACATTTTGAATTTGGAGATAAACCACAGAAATTGCTAGCACGTCAACTCCGTAAATTAGAAGATGATTCTACAATTCATAAAATTAGATCAGAAAATGGAGATTTGCTTAAACTACCTAAGGATATTAATCAGAGATTTTTGCAATTTTATCAGTCATTATATTCATCAAAAATAACAGATACTTCTACGCAGATGCAAAAGTTTTTGCAGGAATGTAACCTTCCTGGTTTGAATGTGAGTAATAGAAATTTACTGGGCGCAGAAATAACTATGAAAGACGTTGAAGAGACTATTAAATCCATGAAAAATGGGAAGACTCCTGGCCCTGATGGCTTAAATAATGAATTTTATAAAAAATTCAGTGGTTTGATCTCTCCACGTTTGCAAACTGTATATAGTCACGCCTTTAAACAACAGAGATTGCCACAAACTGACTGAATCAACAATAATTCTCATTCCTAAAAAAGATAAGGATTCTGAAGATCCTGGTTCGTATAGGGCGATAGCTCTTTTAAATACTGATCAGAAGATATTAGCGAAAATCTTAGCTCAGAGATTAAGTCTAGTTATAGACAAATTGATACACCCCGATCAATCAGGCTTTATAGCCAAACAATATTCATTTTTCAACTTGAGACGCTTGTTTAATATAATTTATTCAAATAGACTATTAAATGAAGATTTAGCAATCATCTCGCTAGATCAGTGGTTCCCAACCTGTGGGTCGCGACCCCAAACGGGGTCGCGACACCAATGCCATGGGGTCGTTAAATGATTTTGAGCTGATATGAATATTATATAAAACACGGTGAAATGCATATTAAGATAGTTATATAAATTCATACTATGAAACTAAATGTAACAGTTCCCTAAGTCACTCAACACAACGTGTTGTCACTCAAGCCAGTATTGAACATGTTTGGTTTCTGTTTTGTCTTGGTCGCGCCACCGCTGTCGCTCCTCCCACTTACCTAGTGTTGTACGCGCGCTTGCAGTGACACGTAGTTAGTTTTGTTCGAGTGATTCTTAACCCTTTAAAAATGAGTGTAAGAAAGAGAAAGTACAGTGATGATTTCTTGAAATGGGGATTCACTGACATAGTTAATGCAGGTGTGGAAAGACCACAGTGTGTAGTATGTTTGGAAGTTCTTGCTCATGAGTCTATGAAACCAGCTAAACTTCAAAGACATCTCGAAACTAAGCACCCTGATTTGAAAGATAAAAGTATTGACTTTTTTAAAGCAAAAGTTGTTGGTGTCAAAAGCCGCCGGCTTGATAGCAGTGGATTATTTCAAAACAAAAATGTAGCCGCCATTGAAGCTTCATACACGGTTGCATTAAGAATAGCACGTGCTAAAAAGCCACACACAATAGCTGAGAATCTTATTTTTCCATGCACCAAAGATATTGTACGTCTCATGATCGGTCCTGAAGCGGTAAATAAATTATCGCTTCTATCCGTGTCAAACAATACGGTAAAACGAAGGATAACAGATATGTCCGAGGATATTTTATGCCAAATTATTCAAGAATTAAAAGAAACTCCAACTGGGCTGTTCAGCATACAGCTTGATGAAACTACTGATGTGACAAACTTTGCACAACTTCTTGTGTATGTTCGTTATTATAAAAATGAAAAAATTAAAGAAGAATTCTTGTGTTGTAAGCCTCTGCAAACTTCAACTACTGCTGCTGATATTTTTGATTTAATTGATGATTTCTTTAATGAACATTCAATTGAATGGAAGAAATTATGCGGAGTTTGTACTGACGGGGCACCTGCAATGCTCGGCTGTAAGTCTGGCTTCCAATCGTTGGTTAAAAAAGTGACTCCAGAAGTAATTGGGACTCACTGCATGATTCATCGACAAGTATTAGCTACCAAGACGTTACCTGAACCATTGAAAGAAGTGCTTAACCGAGTGATTAAAGCAGTAAATGTCGTTAAATCAAGGCCACTTGCAACACGGCTCTTCAAAGTTTTATGTGAGGATTTGGGATCAACGCATGAAGCACTATTGTTTCACACAGAGGTAAGATGGCTCTCGAAAGGAAAGGCGTTGAAGAGATTTTTTGAATTAAGAGGAGAGCTTCAAATATTTCTCGATTCTCAAAATGCAAGCGAATATGAATCATTGTTGACGGATGAATTTACGTTGTGCAAATTGGCATACCTGGTCGACATTTTTGAGATATTTAATAGTGTTAATACAGGATTACAGGGTAAGGAAAGTACGATAATATCTTTGTCTGAAAACATATCGTCTTTCAAAATGAAATTGGAACTCTGGATCACCAAAATTAACCATAAGAAATTATACATGTTCCCAACACTTGTCCAATTTGTTGAAGAAGCGGCAAATGAAATTAACATCGATGACTTATATAGCTTGATACAAGAGCATTTGGAAATTCTTACTGTTCGATTAAGAAGTTATTTTCCTGATGAATGTTGCAAATCTTTCTCCCTTACAATCAACCCATTCAATGCCAATGTATCTAATATCCCTGAAGCAGCAGAAGAAGAGTTCATCGACTTAAAAAACAATTTTGAAGCTAAATCATGGTTTGGTGAATTGCAACTACAAGAATTTTGGGCAAAAAGTTTCCAAAAATTCCCAGTAATATCAGAAATCGCGATAAGGAATTTATTGCCCTTCCCAACAACTTACTTATGTGAAGCAGCATTCTCCCAACTTCTCATCCTTAAAAACAAATACCGAAATAAATTAAATCTGGAAGACGACTTGAGGTGTGCCATATCGACAACGGAGCCCAGGATAGAATTGCTAGCTAAAAAACTGCAATACCAGCCGTCTCATTAAAGTCAGTTCATAAACATATTTTACATAAAGGTGGAAATTTGTGTGTTCGAACAATTTTGAATTGATTTGCAATTAATTAATGTTTGTAGGAGCTTTGGAATTTTTTATGAATAAATAATCTATAATTCAATAATCGCAATATATGGCAGTTTGTTGTACAAAAACCGAATGTATATATAAGATATTTTAAGGGTTGGGGTCGCTTCATGATTGCTTGTTCTAAAATGGGTCGCTATATTTGAAAGGTTGGGAACCACTGCGCTAGATGCTGAAAAAGCATTTGATCAAGTAGAATGGCCCTATCTTTTCTCAGTGATGGAAAAATTTCAACTAGGTGAAAATTTTTGTGCATGGGTGAAACTTTTATATACATCCCCAACAGCTAGAATATTAACTAATCAAATGCTGTCATCTAAATTTCATTTAGCTAGGGGTTGTAGACAAGGATGTCCACTATCACCACTTTTATTTGCCCTTATTATAGAACCACTTGCTGAGAGTATTAGATCAAATTCAGATATTTATGGCTACAACACTAAACATACAACCAATAAAATTTCTTTATATGCGGATGATGTATTAATATATATTACAAAGCCAGAAATTAGCATTCCGAATTTATTAAATCTCATAACTCAATTTGGTTCATTTTCAGGTTATAGAATTAACTGGTATAAAAGTGAAATTATGCCAATAATGGAGCATATTCCGGCCATACTTCAACAATTTCCTTTTAAAATTGCCTATGAAAAGTTTAAATATCTTGGAATTTACGTGACTAGGAAATATACTTCTTTATTTAAATCAAATTTTCCTCCTTTACTTGCTAAATTACACAGAAATATCCAATTTTGGAAAACACTTCCTATATCATTAGTTGGTCGTAGTAATGCTATAAAGATGATCTTTCTTCCACAGCTACTATACTTATTTCAAGCAATTCCGATCTACCTTCCAAAAAAGTTTTTTTTAAAAATTGATTCAATTGTTACTAATTTTATTTGGGACTACAAGACTCATAGAATAAATAAAAGACACTTATGTAAGTCTAAAATTAATGGAGGAATTGCTTTACCTAACTTTTTATTTTATTATTGGGCGGTTAATATTAAAAATATAACCTGCTGGTTGGATGATTCTGATCAACAACCGGATTGGTTAAAGATGGAGAAAGAGGATTGTTTACCATTCGATATTGGTGCGATCCTCTTAGCTCCAATAAATTTAAATAAAAAAACATATGGAGGTAATCCCATTATACATAGTGTTATCCGTACCTGGAAACAATTAAAGCTTACGTTAAAATTGAGTAAATTATCTGTTTTCCTTCCTATTGCGAATAATCCTTCTTTTAAACCGTCTGTCTTAGATAGAGGCTTTGCTCAATGGAAAAGTTATGGAATCAAAAGGGTGGGAGATCTTTATCATAAGGGAACTTTTCTTTCGTTTCAGGAGTTACAGCAGAAGTACGGATTACATGTTAATAATTATTTTAGATATTTACAACTTAGAGATTATGTAAAATCACACATGCAAGAATATAAGTTTAGAGGTCCAGAAACACTTGATGTATGCCTGAATCGACATTATAACTCAAATAAATTAATATCTTTTATTTACAATATTCTCCTTGACATTGACATTCCGTCATCAGAATCTTATAGACGAGCATGGGAGGACGAATTGAATCAATTTATAATGCAAGATATATGGGATGAAAGTTTACAACATATACATCAATGTTCATTGAATACTAGACATTCCTTAATACAATTTAAAATAATACATAGATTACATTATTCGAAGACGAAATTAAATAGGATTTTTCCTAGTATCTCTCCTATGTGTGATAAATGTAAATTTCAAGAAGCTAATTTAACTCATATTTTCGTAACTTGTATAAAAATGCAAAACTTCTGGTTGGAGATTTTTAAAATAGTTTCTAAAGTTATTAATAAAAAATTAGATATGGACCCAAAATTAATTATATTAGGATTATCAGAACATACTACAAATTTTACAGTAAGTCAGGTACATTTTCTTGATTACAGTCTAATAACTGCGAAAAAACTAATACTTAAATTTTGGAAAAAACCAATAACCCCCACAATTAAAATGTGGACTATGGAAATGACAGAGACCCTGCATTTGGAAAAAATAAGGTTTGCCTTAATCGACAAACCTGAGTTATTTTTAAAAATATGGTCTCCATTTATTGAATTTTTAGAAAAGTAAATGGGTTTGGCACAGGACTAAAATAAAAAAAAAAAAAAAAAATTGAAATAAAAAGTTGAAACTTGAGTTGGGGGTTGGATGTACAGCTGTGGTTTTTGTCTCCCGGATCTACTCCCGTTAATTTTTATTGTTAGATCCTTTTTTTTTTTTTTAACCCTCTTACTCTCTCTTCCCAAGTTTATAGTTTTATATTTTTATTTTTACTTTCTCTCTTCAAAAATTTAAAAATTGAAGCTATGTAAGAACTTTGTAACAAATGTGTTTTTTTTTTTATTATTTCGATTTGTACATATGCTTTAAAAAAAAAAAAAAAAAAAAAAAAAAAAAAAAAGATTAAATTCAAACTGGGCGAGTCAGCGAGGATTTGGGTTCGACCCAAAACGTCACCCATTCCTTCTCTCCAGAGATGCCCCCTGACCCGCTGAGTTACTCCAGCTTTTTGTGTCTTATCTAAAGTTTTGTACGTGGGAGTTCGTGTCTCACGAATGTGATTGTGAGGTTTTCATGATTAAAAAAAGGTGGTAGAGTTGCTGCCTTACAGCGCCACAGACCCGGATCGATCCCAGTACATTCTCCCCGTGACCTGCGTGGGTTTCCTCCCACACTCCAAAGATGTACAGGTATGTAGGTTAATTGGCTTGGTATAAATGTCAATAGTCCCTAGTGTGTGTAGGGTAGTGTTAGTGTGCAGGGATCGCTGGTCAGTGTGGACTTGGTGGGCCAAAGGGCCCGTTTCTCTACGCTGTATCAGTAAACTTCAATACATTCAAAACTCCGCTGCCCGTCTACTCACCCACACCCCGATCCGTGACCATATCACCCCCGTCCTTTATAAACTCCACTGGCTCTCCATCCCCCAGAGAATCCAGTACAAAATCCTCCTCATGACCTACAAAGCCCTCCATAACCTGGCCCCATCCTACCTGACTGACCTCCTCCACAGGCACACTCCCACCTGCACCCTCCGCTCTGCTGCTGCCAATCTCCTATCCCCCCCATCCGGACCAAACTCAGATCCTGGGGGGACAGGGCTTTCTCCATCGCTGCTCCCACCCTATGGAACTCACTACCCCAAACCGTCAAAGACTCCTCCACACTCACCACATTCAAAACATCACTGAAGTCTCACCTGTTCAGCACTGCCTTCAACCACTGAAGGTCACCTCACCTTCTGTCTCCTTTCTCTGTTCGTTTACTTATTTATCTATTTATTCACTTCCCTATGTTCTTTAAATCCCTGTAAAGCGTCTTTGAGTGTATGAAAAGCGCTATATAAATGTAATACATTATTATTATTATTATAAACTAAGATTGAAAGTAATCTGTGTTTCTATTTAACACATCTAGTTAAATAAATCCCAAGAACAGGAATTGGTGACATTTCGGGTCAGGACACTGATTCAGACCCATGTCAATCAGATGGGTCTCGACCTGAAACGTCACCTATCCACGTTCTCCAGAGATGCTGCCTGGCCTGTTGAGTTACTCCAGTACTTTGTGTCCTTTTTTGTAAACCAGAATCTGCAGTTCCTTGCTTCTATTGAATAAATTCAGAACGTTTGACAGCACTGGGCCTGTACGCGCTGGAGTTTAGAAGAATGAAACGTACAGAATAGTGAAAGGCTTGGATAGCGTGAATGTGGAGAGGATGTTTCTACTGGTGGGAGAGTCTAGGACTAGAGGTCATAGCCTCAGAATTAAAGGACATTCTTTTAGGAAGGAGATGAGGAGGAATTTCTATTGTTAAGAGGGTGATGGATGAATCTGTAGAATTCTTTGACAGAAGGCTGTGGAGGCCAAGTCAGTGAATATATTAAGGCAGAGATAGATTGTTGATTAGTGCGGGTGTCAGGAGGTATGGGGAGAATGGGGTTGAGAGGGAAAGATAGATCAGCTATGATTGAAGGGTGGAGTAGACTTGATGGGCCAAATGGCCCAATTCTTCTCCTAGAACATATGAGAGTAAGAGGCATTTAGCCAGCCATTTACAGAGGCAAGGCATAGAAGGATAGGGTCACAATGCAGACAAATGGGGTTAGTGCAGTTGGGCAAACGGTTTGGCATGGACTTGATGGGCCTGTTTCTGTGTTGTATAACTCCATGACACGAACAACGCAATATCTCTGATACAGTAACTGGCCCTTAGTCCCGTTCAAGACAAACAAATCTTTGAAGAATTAGCTGTCAAGCCTGACCATCAAAAAGGGTCTCGACCTGAAATGTCCCCTCTTCCTTCTCACCAAAGATGCTGCCTAAAGCTGGACGCAAAAAGCTGGAGTAACTCAGCAGGACAGGCAGCATCTCTGGAGAGAAGGAATGGGCGTTTCGGGTCGAGACCCTTCTTCAGACCCGCTGAGCTTTTGTGTCTATCTTCGGCAGTGATGGAAATGGGTTTTCGGAACTAGGGATACTCTAAGTTCCGTGAGTCTGAGGATGGGAAGGAAGGGGGGGATTTTTTTATGTGCGGTCATACCCATGTAAGAGTACAAGAATGCATAACTTGTTTATTGTGTATTATATGTCAGAGCTGCTTTCTGGCATCTCTCTCTCTCTCTCTCTCTGTTTACATTACAAAATGTTCCATAATGGTATACAATCTCCATTTTTTTCTGTCACCTCTTTCTTTCTGCCACTAAGAAGCCATGTCCTCACATATTCTTCGGGGTTGAATTTTGACAGAAGAGGTCCCACCAACTTAATAAATAGAAGAGTTGAGAGATGATGAGTTTGAAGTCTTGCACGTTGTGGTGACATGCAGAAATTCATGCCACTGAAGCTTCTTTCACATTCTGCTGTTGATACCAGGGGCAGCACGGTGGCGCAGCGGTAGAGTTGCTGCTTTACAGCGAATGCAGCGCCGGAGACTCAGGTTCGATCCTGACTACGGGTGCTGCACTGTAAGGAGTTTGTACGTTCTCCCCGTGACCTGCGTGGGTTTTCTCCGAGATCTTTGGTTTCCTCCCACACTCCAAAGACGTACAGGTATGTAGGTTAATTGACTGGGTAAATGTAAAAATTGTCCCTAGTGTGTGTAGGATAGTGTTAGTGTGCGGGGATCGCTGGGCGGCACAGACTTGGAGGGCCGAAAAGGCCTGTTTCCGGCTGTATATATATGATGATATGATACCGGAGTTGTATTTACAGCCGTTACCAGCTGCTGAAAATCTGCAGAAATTATCTTCCCTTTAGATTCCTTGAAGGCTCTGACACAAAGCCAACCATTTAAGCCAAAATGTTCTGCCATTTCTTCTATATCATTATCCCCAAAGGTAAAAAGTGAATCTTCTGGAATATTGTTAATATCTAAATATTTTGACTTGTTAATTAACTGTTTACATTTATCATTGGAAGCTGTTGTAGATTCAAGCAGCCTGGATTTCATATTATTGACCAAACTCCTCAAAAACTGTTGTCTATGTATAGTAGGTACTTTACCAGCTCTCAAATTTATTCCATTAAATATCATCTGGCTTGTTGCTTTCTCCACTTGAGTATAAAACTTTCCTGGCTTCTCTATTTGACATTCAAGAACCTTGATAGTTCGTTTAATTTCCTCATGTACTTTACTAAGTGTACAATTTCGGTTCTGCAATTGAAGTGACAGTTCGGACAACTCTAGCAAACTGTCCATCAACAAGCCCAAATTATTTACGAAAGCTGACGATTCTAATACTTTTTACAGCCCCTCGTACTTTGCTCTCTGCACCAGATCTTGAAGCATCACAGCGTGCTTTTCCAAAATGCTCCCAAATAGCTTTACAAGACTGCCACATTGCCTTTGCAGTTCGGTAAGACGAAGCAACCCATCTCACACTGAAAACACGACCAATTTTCAACAGTTGACAGTGAAGAGCCTCAGCACATGCAGTTAACGCATCCTGATTCTTAGACCTATGATGTAAGGAGTACAATTTATCACAAAACATCTGAAAACGATTCAAACCTGCAACTTCATTTATAGCATCACCTACACTGAGTTCAAGCCTGTGACTGGCACAGTGCCAAACAGTTGCATTAGGTATGATTAGAAATCATCAAGGAATAGTTTTGCAACCCCTGCATTTCGTCCTAACATTACTGATGCACCATCAGTTACAAGTGATATCACATTTTCTTTTAGGTACTGTATTGAAAAACCACCTCTTTATAAGCAACTTAGCAGCCCATCATATATAGATTTTGCATTTGCACCAAGTTTCATATGTTCTAAGTCAAAATAGAATGATATAGGTTGGGAAGATTCACCAACTGCTGCTCTCAAGCAGACTACTAGAACAGTTTTCCCATTAATAGTAGCAGATTCATCAATCATAATAGACATTTTAGATTGTTTTGAAATTATATTTTCCACCACTGTCTTTCGCATCAGGTTCCCTATGTGGTGAGAAACATCTGCACATGACTTACGAGTGTAGAACGTACCCTAAGTCGATGCCGTTTCTTTCTTGCAGTTCAATATCAGAAGACATAACTGTGTAGGGCCTACCTTTGTGTACAATATTATATACAGTTCTAAAAACTCGACCTGTTTTTGCTTCATCCTTTTTCAGTGACATATACACTACATTTTCGATTGATTTTTTTGGCATCTGATAAGAGCGTCACTATTTTTGTGCTTAAAAATCTTTTTTCTTAAACTCATTAACTGTTTTTGCTTTGTCATCACTCACTCCTACTACATTAACATCCCCAGCGTCCACACCCTCCTACGGAAAGCCCAAGCCAGATGGGCAGGCCATGTCGTCAGAATGGCCGAGAGTCGACTGCCAAAACAGCTTCTGTATGGAGAACTGTCAGGGCAAGCGCTCAGTAGGAGGACAGAAGAAACGGTTTAAGGACTGCCTCAAAGTGTCCCTCAAAGACTTGGACATCAACCTCCGCACTTGGGAGTATCTTGCTCTGGACCGTCCAACCTGGCGTAGCAAGCTCACCACAGGAGCCCGTGCAGCAGAGAACAGACGCACTGCAGAGGCCCAGAGGGAACGCACCGCGCGCAAGGCCCGGGCTACCTCCACTTCCACTGCAGCACCCATCCACTTGTGTCCTATGTGTGGGCGTGCCTTCCGGGCCCGGATTGGCCTCACCAGTCACTTCCGGACCCACAGTCACCAATCCTCCAACTGAAAGTGAAGTCATGGTCATCTTCGAACCCGAAGGACGAACAACAACCACCACTCACGAGACAAATGAATTCCTTGTGTTCGTTCAGGTCCAAGATGACACTTGTTGCATACACTACATCCTAGCTTTCTGTTTTTAACAATTAGCCAGGGATATGCTTTCTTTTTGTTTAAGTACATTTCTTGTGTCCGACAGTCTGGGAGATCACATTTTTCAATATCTTCACGTGCAGCATCAGGCGAAACAGCTGCATCAGGCGAAACAGCTGCATCAGGCGAAACAGCTGCATCAGGCGAAACAGCAGCATCAGGCGAAACAGCTGCATCAGGCGAAACAGCAGCATCAGGCGAAACAGCAGCATCAGGCGAAACAGCAGCATCAGGCAAAACAGCTGCAGCAGTTACATTATCATTTTCAAGTAATTTTGCCTTCTTTTCTGGCAGAGTGTTTTCATTATCATTTATTTCTTCATCGATCTGAAGACGCTTTCTTTCAAACCCCAGAACCAGGGGTCACAGCTTAAGGATAAGGGGGGAAGTCTTTTAGGACCGAGATGAGAAAACATTTCTTCACACAGAGAGTGGTGAGTCTGTGGAATTCTCTGCCACAGAAGGTAGTTGAGGCCAGTTCATTGGCTATATTTAAGAGGGAGTTAGATGTGGCCCTTGTGGCTAAAGGGATCAGGGGGTATGGAGAGAAGGCAGGTACAGGTTACTGAGCTGGATGACCAGCCATGATCATATTGAATGGCAGTGCAGGCTCGAAGGGCCGAATGGCCTACTCCTTGGCCTATTTTCTATGTGTCTATCTCAGTATGCTCATTTTCACAGGGGTACACAAATCTGAAATTTATAGATATTTGATAGTGATATATAATAAAATTTTATAGTGATATATAATAAAATATTTCCACTTGCACTATTGTTTTGCTAATTAAAACCACCCACAATAAAATATTCACCACTCACGATTTAGGCTGGAAAAAAACTATTGGTACTACTTATTTAATTTTCTCCCCATCCATTCTAATTTAACTGAAACAACTGAGGCACAGCGGCAGAGAGGCAAATAAAATAACGTGGAATAAAATAACGTGACTTTACCTGAGCCCGTGCTCGCGGTCCGATCGCCCGTGACAGTGAGTTTAAGAAATTCTCCCTTGAATTTTATTCAAAGGAACGCGATGTCATTAATAAATGGTCATAACACAATTGCATTTACTGAGGAATGTGGATCGATGTATTGATGACACATTGTATAACTACTACCTGTTAACTACTGGCTATTAACAAGTGTTAACAGTGGCAGTTAACAAATCGTTTTCGTCTGAGTTGAATAAAGTGATAAACGACTCGAATCTTTCTGCAGTACTCATTAAACCCGAGCTGGAAATTGAAAACTAGGGGAACAATAGCTGCAGGAGTAGGCCATTCGGCCCTTCGAGCCAGCTTCGCCATTCAATGTGAACATGGCTGATCATTCTCAATCAGTACCCTGTTCCTGCCTTCTTATATGTTTCAATAAGATCCCCTCTCATCCTTCTAAATTCCAGTGTATACAAGCCTAGTCGCTCCAGTCTTTCAACATATGACAGTCCCGCCATTCCGGGAATCAACCTAGTAAACCTACGCTGCACACCCTCAATAGCAAGAATATCCTTCCTCAAATTTGGAGACCAAATCTGCACACAGTACTCCAGGTGCGGTCTCACTAGGGCCCCGTACAACTGCAGAAGGACCTCTTTGCTCCTATACACAACGCCCCTTGTTATGAAGGCCAACATTCCATTGGCTTTCTTCACTGCCTGCTGTACCTGCATGCTTCCTTTCAGTGACTGATGCACTAGGACACCCAAATCTCGTTGTACGTCCCCTTTTCCTAACTTGACACCATTCAGATAATAATCTGCCTTCCTATTCTTACCACCAAAGTGGATAACCTCACACGTCCCCCTGTGTACCCCCCCCCCCCATTTCCATCACTGATCTTCGGTCTAGAAACCAGAATCTGCAGTTCCTTCCGACACGAAGCATTTCTGTTCTTCAACAATCATCCGAGAAAGAAACCGCACAAATCACCAAAGCAAGATTCTTTATTTAATGCGAGATTGTCAAACCACCTGCAAATCATGACCATCCCATAAAGGGCTTTTATTCCCAACAAAAGGCACTGTAATAAAAGTTGAAAACAGGCTTGAACTCAAATTCCAACGATGCGAAAGGCGTTAATGTGCAGAATTTCCAGATGTCCCACATCTGTATCTTCGTACTAGTGCGGGTGTCAGGGGTTATGGGGAGAAGGCAGGAGAATGGGGTTGAGAGGGAAAGATAACACCAGCCACCATGAATGGCGGAGTAGACTCGATGGGCCGAATGGCCTAATCCTGGCGCCCCCCCCATCACTTCTGAAACCACTCGGTGTCGCCTTTCAACCTCGCTGACTGGTTTTCCGCCTCAAGTTCTCCGACAATTTGCGTCGTGCGATCTTGACAACGGGATCAGCTCAAGAGAGTGACGTTGTGCCCGGTCGCCTCGTCCAGGAAGAGTACGTTGAACACGTCGTTGAAAAAGTCGGGGTGGTACTTGCAAGCTCGCGCGCAGTCTGGGTTGTAGTTCACTTCCAGAATCTGAGGCTGCATGACCGGCTTTCCTGGAAGACAAACACAGCCGCTTGTTAATAGACAATAGACAATAGGTGCAGGAGTAGGCCATTCAGCCCTTCGAGCCAGCACCGCCATTCAATGCGATCATGGCTGATCACTCTCAATCAGTACCCCGTTCCTGCCTTCTCCCCATACCCCCTCACTCCGCTATCCTTAAGAGCTCTATCCAGCTCTCTCTTGAAAGCATCCAACGAACTGGCCTCTCCTGCCTTCTGAGGCAGAGAATTCCACACCTTCACCACTCTCTGACTGAAAAAGTTCTTCCTCATCTCCGTTCTAAATGGCCTACCCCTTATTCTTAAACTGTGGCCCCTTGTTCTGGACTCCCCCAACATTGGGAACATGTTTCCTGCCTCTAATGTGTCCAATCCCCTAATTATCTTATATGTTTCAATAAGATCCCCCTCATCCTTCTAAATTCCAGTGTATACAAGCCTAATTGCTCCAGCCTTTCAACATACGACAGTCCCGCCATTCCGGGAATTAACCTAGTGAACCTACGCTGCACGCCCTCAATAGCAAGAATATCCTTCCTCAAATTTGGAGACCAAAACTGCACACAGTACTCCAGGTGCGGTCTCACCAGGGCCCGGTACAACTGTCACCTAGTCCCCTTGATCCAGAGACGCTGCCAGTCCCGCTGAGTTACTCCAGCATTTTGTGTCTATCTTCGGTATGAATATTGATTTCTCTAAGTAACCCTTGCTTTCCCCCGCCACCCTACTTCTCAGACTTGCTCCACTGTCGTCCTGATTCATTTTACTGATTGTGCGCATCATTGTGTATAAGAAAATAACTGCAGATGCTGGTACAAAGCGAAAGGTATTTATTCACAAAATGCTGGAGTAACTCAGCAGGTCAGGCAGCATCTCAGGAGAGAAGGAATGGGTGACGTTTCGGGTCGAGACCCTTCTTCAGACTGATGTCAGGGGGGCGGGACAAAGGAAGGTCATAGGTGGAGACAGGAAGATAGCGGGAGATCTGGGAAGGAGGAGAGGAAGAGAGGGACAGAGGATATGCTGCTCCAGATGTCAACTTATTTACATCGGCGAAACCAAGCGCAGGCTCGGCGATCGCTTCGCTCAATACCTGCGCTCAGTCCGCATTAACCAATCTGATCTCCCGGTGGCCGAGCACTTCAACTCCCCCTCCCACTCCCGGTCTGACCTTTCTGTCATGGGCCTGCCTCTCAGTCTGAATAAGGGTTTCGACCCGAAACGTCGCCCAATCCTTCTCTCCAGAGATGCTGCCTGCCCGGCCGAGTTACTCCAGCATTTTGTGTCTAACCTCTGTTTGTTATGCAGGCTTAAAGAACCAAATTGACAATTATATTTTACGAGAGGTCGCAACACTTTAAGAGATACAGAGTGGAAATAGGCCCTTTGGCCCAGCAAGTCCTCGGCAACCAGCGATCACCCCGTACACTAACCGACGAACATTAGGAACAACTTTACAACTTACCAAAGCCAATTAGTCTACAAACCCGTGCGTCTTTGGAGCGCGGGAGGAAATGGGAGCGCCCGGAGAAAACCCAAAGGGAGAACATACAAACTCCATACAGACAGCACCCACAGTTAGGATCAAACCGGAGTCTCTGGTGCTGTAAGGCAGCAAATTACTGCCCAATCTCTCTGGATAAACTGTCCCTGAGGTGTACATGATAATAAAATGGGGGGGGGGGGGGGGGGGGGGGGGAGTTGAGGAGAATAAATAAGGAATGGTGCAGGATTTATGAGAATGGATGTTGACGATCGTCGGGCAGAAAGGGCCTTTTCAATGCTGCACGTTTGTCTATCGAAGGGATGCTGCCTCTGGTCTTAACGACAAAAGACCTCGAGAAAGATCACCTGGTATTCGGTATCGATGTTTATAGCAGGTGGTGCAGCGGTAGAGCTACTGCCTTACAGCGCCAGAGTCTCCGTACAGTATCTGTGCAGTTTGTGCATTCTCCCCTTGACCGCGTAGGGTTTCTCCGAGAACTCCGGTGTCCTCCCACACTTCTGAAGACGTGCAGGTTCGTAGGTTAATTGGCTTCGGTATAAAAGTAAACTGCCCCCCCCCCCCCCCCCGGTGGCGTGTATGATAGTGTTAGTGCGAGGGGACCGCTGGTCGGCACGGACCCGGCGGGCCGAAGGGCCTGTTGCCGCGCTGTGGCTCTAAACTAAAACTAAACCTACCGTCGCCATCAGTGTCCCATTTCAGCATTAGGTCGACTGCATAAATGGCCCGGGATGTCGGGTAGTTGCAGATGCCAGAGGGGGCAGGTTTAGCAGTGGCCACTTGAAACAGCTCCACAAACGATTTGTATATCTCCTCCTGCAGCCAAAGTGACAATCAGACAAATAATACAATTAGGAAATACGAAACACACACAATATTGATCCCTGGGATGGCAGGACTTTCATATGAAGAAAGACTGGATAGACTAGGCTTATACTCGCTGGAATTTAGAAGACTGAGGGGGGATCTTATAGAAACATATAAAATTCTTAAGGGGTTGGAGAGGCTAGATGCGGGAAGATTGTTCCCGATGTTGGGGAAGTCCAGAACTAGGGGTCACAGCTTAAGGATAAGGGGGAAGTCTTTTAGGACCGAGATGAGAAAACATTTCTTCACACAGAGAGTGGTGAGTCTGTGGAATTCTCTGCCACAGAAGGTAGTTGAGGCCAGTTCATTGGCTATATTTAAGAGGGAGTTAGATGTGGCCCTTGTGGCTAAAGGGATCAGGGGATATGGAGAGAAGGCAGGCACAGGATACTGAGCTGGATGATCAGCCATGATCATATTGAATGGCGGTGCAGGCTCAAAGGGCCGAATGGCCTACTCCTGCACCTATTTTCTATGTTTCTATGTAATATAAACTGTTTGGGATAAACTGTGGCAGGGACCCTTGCTTTACTCAGCCGAGAGAAGGTGGAGGTTTCCTTACTTTCAACAACCCAATGGTAATGTGCAATTCATTACACCTCCCCTCCTCTTTGCAAGTGGCCAGACCTGCTTGTACATGAATAACGCCACACATCATTAAAACACTTTTCAAAACAAATTCTAGTTGGATCGAAGGTAGACACAAAATGCTGGAGTAACTCAGCGGGTCAGGCAGCGTCTCGGGAGAGAAGGAATGGGTGACGTTTCGGATCGAGACCCTTCTTCAGACTCATTCCTTTTCTCCAGAGATGCTGCCTGTCCCGCCGAGTTACTCCAGCATTTTGTGTCCACCTTCGATTTAATCCAGCATCTGCAGTTCTTTCCTACACATCTAGTTGGATTGAATTGAATAGAATACATTTTATTAGCCAAGTGTGTGTACGTGCAAGGAATTTGCCTTGGTGCTTTGGTCGCAAGTAACAACACAATATACAGTGCACAATAAAAAATAAAACATGATAATTTAAACATGCACTGTAAATCTAAAAAGCTAAAGTCTACAGCAAAGGTCCAAAGCTACCAAAGTGAAGTCTAGTTTCACTGTCCGCCTGATTCCATTTTACTGATTTGTTTGCCTCGTTGTCACCTTCCCCTCATCCAACAATGATCTATTCGACATTTTCCTTTGAACTTTGTCCCCTTTGATCTCTCACTTTCACGCCTTACCCTTTCCATACCTCTGTCCCCCGACTGTCGGTCTGAAGAAGGGTCTCGACCCGAAACGTCACCCCTCCAGAGATGCTGCCCGCCCCGTTGAGTTACTCCAGCATTTTGTGTGTCCCATCTTCGAGATCTTGATCTCAGTCTGTTCTGCAACAAACCGCTCGATTCCGACTTTTAGAGCAAAACCCTTTCGCGGCCCGTCCTTAAGAGTGACGGCTCTCAATTTCCCCCTCCTGGGGGAAGTAGGCCAACAATCAAGGCGAAGCACAACATCCCTGTTAACAAGCTGCTCTTTGATGGTTCCCCAGCCAATGACGTTCAATGTTATTGAGTACGGTGGAGTCTTAATTGGATGCCAGAATAGTGCAGGCTTGTGCACTCAGTCAGATACCATCAGCAGCAGTGATCTTTAGAGTGGGGTGACCTTCTGCCAAACTACACCACAATCAGCCAAGCTGACGTGTGTCCCTTTCAAAGCCAAAGCAGGCGACTGCAATTAAACAAGTAAAACTGCAATCAACTTTTAATCAATCACCAATTTAATGACCATTTTGCTTCCTATCAAATTAATTGCACCATCTAGACGAGATCAGAGCCAACTTGCGATAACATACCAACCACTCTCACAATGGTTGAAAGGACGAACTGCAGATGCCGGTTTAATACACAAAAGGGCACAAAGTGCTGGAGTAACTCAGCAGGTCAGGGCGGCACGGTGGCGCAGCGGTAGAGTTGCTGCCTTACAGCGAATGCAGCGCCGGAGACTCAGGTTCGATCCCGACTACGGGCGCCGTCTGTACGGAGTTTGTACGTTCTCCCCGTGGGTTTTCTCCGAGATCTTCGGTTTCCTCCCACACTCCAAAGACGTACAGGTTTGTAGGTTAATTGGCTGGGAAAATGTAGAAATTGTCCCTAGTGGGTGTGGGATAGTGTTAGTGTGCGGGGATCGCTGGGCGGCGCGGACCCGGTGGGCCGAAGGGCCTGTTTCTGCGGTTTCTCTAAATCTAAAATCTGGAGAAAGGCAATAGGCGACCTCTCGGGTCGAGCCCCTTCGTCAGACTCCGATAGGCGATGTTTCGGGGCAGGATCTTTCACTCGATCTGAAACGTCACCGATCCACGTTCTCCAGAGATGCTGCTCGACCAGCTGAGTTACTCCAGTAATTGGTGTCTTTTTTGTTGTTGTAAACAAGCATCTGCAGCTCTTTGTGTATGCGTGACATTTCTTATGTTGGTAATCGGCAGTTTAAATGGTTTTTACTGCATCCAAAACACCACAAATTCTTTTCAGAAACAGGGTGCTGTAAAAAGACTCGTGAAAAAGTACAAGCCCTAAAACCTACCTGTACACATGCCCAGGGATTCTCGGGGTACTGCTTCTCAAACATTGGGATGAAGTCATTGTAGTGGATCTGTGAACAATTAAACAAGTGTACGGGTACAATGAGCACAAACACATTGATATCGTGGAGAGAGAGATTACTGCTTCTTAATTATAAGGTGTTTACAGTCATGAAATAAGTGCAATCTCACTGACTTAAAACAAAGTCAAATTAATCATTTGGCAAACTTTGATCAACTTTCATGCTTTGTCCGTCTGAAGAAGGGTCCTGACCCGAGACGTCACCCATTCCTTCTCTCCATAGATGCTGCCTGACCTGCTGAGTTACTCCAGCATTTTGTGTCTCTTCGGTCGGTTTAAACCAGCACTTGTAGTTCCTTCCTACACACTGTCTGCTTTGGGCTCAGAGCGGAGCAAGGGCACAGATTTTTACCCTGCTGGTGCCAACTTTGTCGGTCTTTACAAACCTTTAGATGGATAGAGCACCATTATCTGATATAAACCTTAAAAATAACTCCAGCACTTTGACTCCAGGACTTTCCATCGCCCGGTGCGGCTCGGCCACGGGACCTTCCATCTCCTTGCGGGGTCGGTCGCCTCGATTGGGGTCGAGCTGTTTGTCCGTGGGAGGGGCATGGGGGAAGAGAGAGGAAGTTATTTTGCCTTCCATCACAGTGAGGGGGTGTTTGGAGTCGCTGTGATGGATGTTTGTGTTGGGGTTGTGTGTCTTGTGTTCCTTTTTTTTTGCTCTGTGACTGCCGGCAAATGAATTTCGTTCGGTATCGAATGACAATAAAGGCATTCTGTATATAGACTCAGCGGGTCAGGCAACATCTCTAGAGAAAAGGAATAGCCGACGTTTCGGGGCAGAACTCTTCTTCAGACTGAAAGTAGACATGGGGCGGGGGGGGGAAGAGGGGAGAGAACGCCAGAACTAAATCAGGGTGGCAACAAATGACCTCAGGAAGGGTGGAATCCATATTACATAGAAAATAAGTGCAGGAGGCCATTCGGCCCTTCGAGCCAGCACCACACCATTCATTGTGATCATGGCTGATCGTCCCCAATCAATAACCCGTGCCTGCCTTCTCCCCGTATCCCTTGATTCCACTAGCCCCTAGAGCTCTATCTAACTCTCTCTTAAATCCATCCAGTGATTTGGCCTCCACTGCCCTCTGTGGCAGAGAATTCCACAAAGTCATAACTCTCTGGATGAAAAATTGTTTTCTCGCCTCAGTTTTAAATGGCCTCCCCTTTATTCTAAAGACTGTGTGGCCCCTGGTTCTGGACTCCCCCAACAGTGGGAACATTTTTCCCTGCATCTAGCTTGTCCAGTCCTTTTGATAATTTGATATGTTTCTATAAGATCCCCTGTCATCCTTCTAAGCTCCAGTGAATACAAGCCCACATTGCCCCCAGTGTTGGCTGGGGAAGGTGTGATCGCAAGAGGGATGCAAGGGAAATATCAAGTAACTCCTGCATTCCCTCCCCTCTGTTCCCTCCTCCACCCGGGTGGCCCGACCAATTCCACTGTCCACATCCTTGAGCCCCCTCTCGTTATCATGCCTTCCCCAGCCACCAAACCCAAAACGCCACCTATTCTTTTTCTCCAGAGATACCGCCTGAGTTACTCCAGCACTCTGTGTCTGTCTACGGTATAAACCAGCATCTGCAGTTCCTTTTTTATTGCATTTTCACTGCTTCTGTGTTGCTTAGTATGAGGCACCTGGGTTAATGAATCACAACACTTTTTTTGTAAACCACCATCTGCAGTTCCTCGATTCCTTCATCTCCACTCCACACGCATTCAGTTGTTGAACTAAACATCGGGAACTGGGTCGGAAAGCACGGATCTTAATCAGTTAAACCAACGGACTGTGTTGGAACCGAAGATAGACACAAAGCGCTGGAGTAACTCAGCGGGACAGGCAGCATCGCTGGAGAGAAGGAATGGGTGACGCTTCAGGGCGAGACTCTTCATCAGTCTGCAGAAGGGTCTGGATCCTAAAACGTCACACATTCCTTCACCCCAGAGATGCTGCCTCTCCCGCTGAGAAGGATGAGAGGAGATCTTATCGAAACATATAAGATTATTAAGGGGTTGGACACGTTAGAGGCAGGAAACATGTTCCCAATGTTGGGGGAGTCCAGAACAAGGGGCCACAGTTGAAGAATAAAGGGGTAGGCCATTTAGAACTGAGATGAGGAAAAACTTTTTCAGAATGATCAGCCATGATTACATTGAATGGCGGTGCTGGCTCGAAGGGCCGAATGGCCTCCTCCTGCACCTATTGTCTATTGCTCCAGTGCTTTGTGTCCATCTTTCGGCTTAAACCAGTATCTGCAGTTCTTTCCTACACTAAACCAACGGACTGTTAAGGTAACCGGGAAGTAAGGATTCTAATGATACCAGTAAGGTTGGTATTTGACCCTGCATTCCACAGGAGTTGGAAAACAAGTTAGAAAACCAAAGGCCCAGCGAAACACAGTCCTCTGGACAGCTAGAAACCCGGCATGTTCGCTTGTAATTCAGAGGGATACCTTGAAGAATTGTGTAAGAAGGAACTGCAGATGCTGGTTTAAACCGACGACAGACACTAAAAGCTGGAGTAACTCAGCGGGACAGGCAGCATCTCTGGAGAGAAGGAATGGGCGATGCTTTCTCTCCAGAGATGCTGCCAGAAGGGTCTCGACCCAAAACGTCACCCATTCCTTCTCTCCAGAGACGCTGCCTGTCCCACTGAGTTACTCCAGCATTCTGTGTCTGTCTTCGGGTTTGTCCAGTCAGGCAGGGTAGCCACTGACCAAGGACAACGTGTCTCCATGAAGACTGGGATCTATCTTTGGAACGCCAATAAACAGATAAAGGCCCTGCAATGAAAAACATTGACAGAGGGAGCAAGGGTCACAGGTTTGACCGGCGGTGGAAAGGCAGGCGGATTGGACCACTTAAATTGAGGGTATGTTTGGGATCGAGTCAAGCATTGTTCCACAGGCTGTGCGGTGTAAGGAATGTATAAAAGGCGAGTCTTTAACAGCAAAAGCCTGCAGAATAACGAGAAAGGGAAACTGGGTGAGTTCTGCGGAAGACAGCAGGAGTTTGCGTACGTAGTATGCAGGTGAATCTGCAGAATTCTTTGCCACAGAAGGCTGTGGAGGCCAAGTCAGTGGATATTTCTACGGCAGAGACAGATTCTTGATTAGAACGGGTGTCGGGGGTTATGGGGAGAAGGCAGCAGAATGGGGTTCGGAGGGAGAGATAGATCAGCCATGATTGAATGGCAGAGTAGACTTGATGGGCCGAATGGCCTAATTTTACTCCTATCACTTATGACCTTATAACCTACGTGCTGAGGGACGCACTGAAGCTCGGTGCAGCCAACTCCCCCTCCCATTCCCAGTCTGACCTTTCTGTCATGGGCCTCCTCCAGTGCCATAGTGAGGCCCACCGGAAATTGGAGGAACAGCACCTCATATTTCGCCTGGGCAGCTTGCAGCCCAGTGGTATGAACATTGACTTCTCCAACTTTAGATAGTTCCTCTGTCCCTCTCTTCCCCTCCCCCTTCCCAGATCTCCCACTGTCTTCCTGTCTCCACCTATATCCTTCCTTTGTCCCTCCCCCCTGACATCAGTCTGAAGAAGGGTCTCGACCCGAAACGTCACCCATTCCTTCTCTCCTGAGATGCTGCCTGACCAGCATTTTGTGAATAAATACCGACGCCGAGGTTCTGTGGGGGAAGACCACAGTCTAGGGTGCTTCCAAAAAAGCAATAGTCCCCAGTATGTGGGATGATGCTAGTGTACGGGGTGATCCTTGGTCACCGCGGGCTCAGTGGGCTGAATGGCCCGTTTCCCAGCTGTGCCTCTGAAGATGTTTTAAATCACACCAGTGTTTAAAACGGTCGGACGTTCTCCCGTTCAGGCATTTTCAGTGTAAATTATTCACTGTAAACTCTGGAACGATCGTTCCTGATCTCTGCACCCAGCAGGTTTTCTTTCATAACGGCACGGTTTGCACCTTATTGGAGGTGGGTGGGGGAACTTTGCATAATGACAGATTTCTGCAAGTCAGACCCTCTGCCATCGCGGTGGATATGCAAGAGAGGAGCAACAGTGAGCAGAAACCACGACTAATTAGCATCCAGCGATCGGTGGCGCAGCGGTAGAGTCGCTGCCTTTCAGTGCCAGAGACCCGGGTTCCATCCTGTCTACGGGTGCTGTCTGTGTGGAGTCTTCCCTGTGGTCGCGTGCGCTTTCTCGGGACGCTCCGGTTTCCTCCCACACTCCAAAGACGCACGGGTTTGTAAGTTAATTGGCTTTGATTCAATTATAAATTGTCCCCAGGGGGCAAGTGACAGTGCTGGTGTAAGGGGCGGTTGCTGGTCAGGGTGGGCTTGGTGGGCCGAAGGGCCTGTTTCCACACTGTATCACTAAACCACTGGGGAAGATTTAGAGTGATACAATGTGGAACCGGGCCTCTCGGCCCACCGAGTCCACGCTGACCATCGATCACCCGTTCACACCAGTTCGATGTTGTCCCACTTTCTACACATTCCCGGCAATTTACAGAAGCCCAATAACCTGCAAGCCTGCACGTCTTTGGGATGTGGGAAGCAAACTGGAGTACAGGTGCTCCTCAACTTACGATGGGGTTATGATCCGAGAAGCCCATCGGAAACCGGAGATATCGTCAGTGTAAATGTATTTAATACACGTGATCACGTGGCCGGCGGCCGCCGTTTGAACCATCGCAAAGTCGAAGCATCTGTACCTGGAGGACAGCCACGGGGTAACAGGGAGAACGTGCAAACTGCGCACAGACAGCACTGGTAATCAGGATCGGACCTGGACTTCTGACGCCGTCAGGCAGCAGAAGCAGGCTGTGCCACCCCAATAAGATGTCGAGGCCGCGGAGCCCGAACACGCTCAGCCGCACAAGCAAGAATCGCGCGCATAGCTGCCTGGGCCAAGGTGCAGACTGCACCTGCCACGAGGGCCGGCGACCTAGTGGGGGGGGGGAAGGTGGAGGAAATCGAAGAAAGACAAAACCAGACAATCAACGCGAAAAATCAAAAACGACTTCTTGCCTGCTTCAGTTGAATTCCATCGGCATAGTTCATGACCGTGAAATGCTTTTGAGTGTCATAGAGTTGATCCAAGGAGAAAGACCTGGAAAATTAGAAGGGAAGTATCAAGATATTATATTGAAGACCCTGACACAGAGCACCTTGATCACAGAATGGAAAATTCAAATAGCAGAGGACAGAGCTCCAAGGTGTGAGAGGGGTAAAGTTTAAAGAAGATGTGATTAGTGCGGGTGTCGGGGGTTATGGGGAGAAAGCAGGAGAATGGGGTTGGGAGGGAGAGATAGATCAGCCATGATTGAATGGCGGAGTAGACTTGATGGGCTGAATGGTCTAATTCTTCTCCTATCCCTTATGGCCTTAAGTCCAGGGCAAGTTTTGTGTTTACGTCGAGGACGATGGGTGCCTGGAACACACGGCCAGGGTTGGTGAAGGCAGAGATGATAGTGGCAGTCAAGAGAACTTTGGACAGGCACATGGATATGCAAGGAATGGAGGGATATGGATTATGTGCAGGCAGTTAAGAGTTGGTCTCAGCGTCATGTTCGGCACAGACATTGCGGGCCGAAGGGCCTGTTCTTGTGCTGTACTCTTCTACGCGCAGGAAGGAACTGCAGATGCTGCTTTCAAACCGAAGATAGACACAAAAAGCTGGAGCAACTCAGCGGGACAGGCCGGATCTCTGGAGAGAAGGAATGGGCGACGTTGCGGGTCGAGACCCTTCTTCAGACTGGTTAGGGATAAGGGAGATGTAGACGATGATGTTGAGAGATAAAGAACAATGAATGAGAGATATGCAAAACAGTAACGATGACAAATGAAACAGGCCATGCTCTTGTACATTTTTTGCTGCCTTCCCCGCTGAGTCACTCATAGAAACATAGAAAATAGGTGCAGGAGTAGGCCATTCGGCCCTTCGAGCCTGTACGCACCGCCATTCAATATGATCATGGCTGATCATCCAGCTCAGTAACCTGTACCTGCCTTCTCTCCATACCCCCTGATCCCTTTAGCCACGAGGGCCACATCTAACTCCCTCTTAAATATAGCCAATGAACTGGCCTCAACTACCTTCTGTGGCAGAGAATTCCACAGACTCACCACTCTCTGGCTTTTTGTGTCTATATATTCTGTACTCTTCTGTGTTCTACCACCATTACTGAGAGACCATTGCAGACCTATTGGCAGGCAACCATTAGCCTGCTGAGCTGGCCATTAGTAGTTCCGGCACCTATCAGTTGCAAAAATGAAGCAAACATGATTTCCTACGATTTCGCCAAATGATTATAACTGGAATATTATTTACATTTTTTTTTAAACTGTTTACTAAAAAAACCTTGACACGCAGTGCATCAATTAAACATGCAAATACAAGTGATGAGAATGCAAATTAATTGAAGGTATACCCCCCCCCCCCATTAGTTTATCCACAATTTGAAAGAAAATAACCAAGTCCCTAATACACCGATCAGCCAGAACATTATGACCACTGACAGGCGAAGTGAATAACATTGATTATCTTGTTACAATGGCACCTGTCAAGGGGTGGGATATATTAGGCAGCAAGTGAAGAGTCAGTTCTTGAAGTTGATGTGTGAATGAGCAGGAGTAAAGGCCTGAGCCACTTTGACAAGGGCCAAATTGTTATGGCCAGACGACTGGGTCAGAGCATCTCTGAAACTGTTAATATTGGCTAAATTAAAGACATTATAAAATGGAGAATCCCTGCATTTGTCAGTATTGCTTAGCCCTCGTCAGCAGAACTTTACAGGCTTCGATTGGCGTCAGCTAGTCTAGGCTCAGGGTGATATACGCAGAATGGTAAATGGTCCAGGTGTTCTCCATGTTGCCCTTAAATTGATAACTTATATAATGATTTTGCAAACTGACCCTAAATGTGTCATTCCTATTAGGTAGCTGCAAATGTATTGTGAATCAATTTATATATAACGTTTCAAGACGCTCATCCTGTTAATTGATGATTGTTCGAATTGTTGAGCCTTGGGGAAGTTGTGGGTTTCCAGGGCACATGTTTCAATGTTTGTCCTTGTTCGCTTCCTTCCAGAGCTTTCCATGCAACACAATGTATTGAGCTGTTGTATTATTGGGTTAGGGAGATGCCTGTTATGTTAATCGATATCTGTTATTGATATCGTTTTTGATATCTGTTATTGGGTAAGTGTAAGACAACCCCCTGTGTGGTTCGGCCCTCAGGTTCGCGGGGCATATAAAAGACGGTGATCACAAGGTTCGTGGTCGATACTCAGGAGAACTGCTGGAGTGTCTTTGTCTACGCGAGGCCTAGACTAGACAGAAGCAGGGATCGAACCCGTGGTGGGGATAGTAGGTACAGTGTATGATCTGTGACGCGCTTATAATTTCGCCAGAATAAACTTTAATCTCTGTAAATGCTTGACTCAGTGTTTTTACTGAAACTAGACTGGGGGGAAGCTCAGAAACGAGCAATTGTCAAAACAGCAAGGCTTGTGGGGTGCTCCCGGTCAGCAGTGGTGAGTACCTACCGACAGTCGACCGAGGAGGGACAAACCACAAACCGGCGACAGACAGGGTGTTGGGCGCCCAAGGCTCATCGATGCGCGAGGGCAACGAAGGCTATCCCGTCTGGTCCGAACCGACAGAAGGTCTACTGTGGCACAAGTCACAGAGAATTTTAATTGTAGTCATGGGGGGAATGTGTCACAATAAACAGTGCATCGCACCCTGCTGCGTATGGGGCTGCACACGGAGGACCAACAGCATATTAGGCAGGTGGTCATAATGTTTTGGCTCATCAGGTCATAATGTTTTGTCATCCGTTAAATAGATTGTGCATCAATTTAGAAATCCATCATTCTATTTTTTTTGGAAGGAAAGAACAGCGACTTTTGTTTTTTGGCTTCACCAACTGCAACTGGACACATTTTGTAACAGAGTAATGGGGCTGTAATTGAGTAGGGGAGGCTTGGAAATGCATTGCCAGGGGTTGTGGTGGAGGCAGATACGATAGTGGTGTTTATGATGCTTTTAGATGGGTGTGTGGAGGTGCAGGGGATGGAGGGAAATGAATCATATTCACGTTCCATGCAGAAAAGTTAGATTTTGCTCTTTGGGCTAAAGGAATCAAGGGATATGGGGAGAAATCAGGAACGGGGTACTGATTTTGGATGATCAGCCTGGCTCGAAGGGCCGAATGGTCTCCTCCTGCACCTATTTTCTATGCTTCGATCATGCAGAGGCAGATGAGATCGGTTCAACTCAGCATCATGTTCGGCATGAACTTATGGGCTGAAGCTGTACAGTTCCATGTGTAAGAAGGAACTGCAGATGCCGGTCTACACCGAAGATGGACACAAAGTGCTGGAGTAACTCGGCGGGACAGGCAGCATCTCTGGAGAAAAGGGAGGAAGAGGTGATGTTTCGGGTCGAGAACCTTCTTCAGACCGAGAGTCGGGGGGGAGAGGGAAACCAGAGGTAAGAAAAGGTACAAGGAACAAATGAATGAAAGGTAAGAAAAGAACAAATCAAAGGCAGTCTGAAGAAGGGTCTCGGCCTGAAATGTCACCCGTTCCTTCTCTCCAGAGGTGCTACCTGCCCCGCTGAGTTACTCCAGCATTTCGTGTCTATCTGTGCTGTTGTGTGAAGTTCAATGCATAAAGCAGGCAATAAACAAGTACATGGTGGCGCAGCGGTAGAGTTGCTGCTTTACAGCGCCGGAGACCCGGGTTCGATCCCGACTACGGGCGCTGTCTGTACGGTGTTTGTACGTTCTCCCCGTGACCTGCGTGGGTTTTAGACAATAGGTGCAGGAGGAGGCCATTCGGTCCTTCGAGCCAGCACCGCCATTCAATGTGATCATGGCTGATCATTCTCAATCAGTACCCCGTTCCTGCCTTCTCCCCATACCCCCTGACTCCGCTATCCTTAAGAGTTCTATCCAGCTCTCTCTTGAATGCATTCAGAGAATTGGCCTCCACTGCCTTCTGAGGCAGAGAATTCCACAGATTCACAATTCTCTGACTGAAAAAGTTTTTCCTCGTCTCAGTTCTAAATGGCCTACCCATTATTCTTAAACTGTGGCCCCTTGTTCTGGACTCCCCCAGCATTGGGAACATGTTTCCTGCCTCTAACGTGTCCAACCCCTTAATAATCTTATATGTTTCGATAAGATCTCCTCTCATCCTTTCACCGAGATCTTCCGTTTCCTCCCACACTCCAAAGACGTACAGGTGCGCAGCAGGTTAAATGGCTTGGTGCATGCGTGAATTGTCCCGAGTGCGTGGGATAGTGTTGGTGCGCGGGGATCGCTGGCAGGCACGGACTCGGCGGGCCGAAGGGCCTGCTTCCACGCTGTATCTTTAAACTAAACTAAAGGCTTTGTACCTGTTGGAAAAGCGGAGCCAGAATACATTGTATGCGTACAGCTGCAGTGGTTGGACTGAACGGAGGAGGATAACGTAGCGAATGTCAAATTTAACTAATCCTTCCACGTCGTCTCTCTCAAAGAGCACCGGGTTTTCGATGTACTTGCAAACCACCTGGAGATAGATCACAAAGAATATAAAAGCAGCATAAAACCACCTTTTGTTCTCACCTGCTGTTATCATTCAACTGAACTATCATATTTAATATTTCAGATACAGCGCGGAAACAGGCCTTTTCGGCCCACCAAGTCCGCGCCGCCCAGCGATCCCCGCACACTAACACTATCCTACACACACTAGGGACAATTTTTAACATTTACCCAGTCAATTAACCTACATACCTGCACGTCTTTGGAGTGTGGGAGGAAACCGAAGATCTCGGAGAAAACCCACGCAGGTCACGGGGAGAACGTACAAACTCCTTACAGTACAGCACCCGTAGTCAGGATCGAACCTGAGTCTCCAGCACTGCATTCGCTGTAAAGCAGCAACTCTACCGTTGCGCCACCGTGCCGCCTACCACAATTTGACAATGGTCCTGAACTACTACCATTGGAGGCCCTCAGACTATCTTCGATCGGACCCATCTGGTTTTATCTCCCTTTATCATGTGTCGGTACACCGTAAATGGCTCGAATGTAATCGTGCATTGTCTTTCCGCTGACTGGTTAGCACGCAACAAAAGCTTTTCACTGTACTTCGGTACAATAAAAATAAATGTTGTTAGACATTATTCAGGAGTTAAGGGTGCAGTTAATACATTAGCACAGCGGTAGAGTTGATGCCTCACAGCACCGCAAACCCAGGTTCCATCCCGACTACGGGTGCTGTCTGTACGGAGTTTGTACGTAATACTTTACAGAAGAGAAGGCTGTCTTTTTATTCATGCTGTTATCGTGATGGAGCTACATGGCACGGAAACAGGCCCTTCGGCCCACCATGTCCATGCAGACCAAGTTGGCATATTGGGCTAGTTCCATTTGCCTGCATTTGCCCCATTGCCTTCTAAACCTTTGTGGTGATCCAGGATTGAATGTCAAACAAACAGCAAAAAAACCCCCAAAAAAACAAGACCTTGAAATAAGCACAAACCAGGATAAAAAATATAATCCATCATCGCACCCAAGGCACCAAGGGTGTGGCAGTAGAGTTGCTGCCTTACAGCGCCAGAGATCCGGGTTCGATCCCGACTACGGGCACTGTCTGCACGGAGTTTGTACATTCTCCCCGTGACCTGCTTGGGTTTTCTCCGAGATCTTCGGTTTCCTCCCACACTCCAAAGACGTACAGGTATGTAGGTTAATTGACTGGGTAAATGTAAAAAAATTGTCCTTAGTGTGTGTAGGATAGTGTTAATGTGCGGGGATCGCTGGGCGGCGCAGACTCGGTGGGCCGAAGGGCCTGTTTACGCGCTGTATCTCTAAAAAAAAAATCTAAATCCAAAGACGTGCAGGTTTGTAGGTTAATTGTCCTGTGTGTGTGTGCGCAGGGTAGTGTAAGTGAGCGGGGATCGCTGGTCGGTGTGGACTTGGTGGGCCGAAGGGCCTGTTTCCGCGCTGTATCTCTAAACACCACATCAATCCCTGCCCGCCGACCTATCCCTGGGGGATCCTGCACAGACCGTCATTTGAGCATCATTTATCAGGCCGGGTCTCACCAACCTTCGGAGAGCTTTCCCTTTGGCGAATGATGTAGTGGAGGTTGTTGGTCACGTGCGTGTCAAGTCCTCGAGCCAAGTTCCAGGGTTTGCAGATCCAGTGATTGTCCTCGCCTCTGAGAAACGATATAAAGCGAATACTTAGTAAAAACAAAATACTCCAACCCAACGCAAATTGGAGGAGCAGCACCTCATATTTCATACGACCCAGCTGTATGAATATTGATTCCTCTACCATCCAGCAACCCTTGCATCCCCTCTCTCCCCAACGCTAGTCGGCGTACTAGTTTCACTGTCGTTCTGTTGAGTTACACTTCTTGTATACCTCGTTTTCACCTTCCCCACAGCCAACAATGGATCATTGTGGACTCTGCCTTTCCTCGATCATCGTTGCCCTTTGCGTATCTTTCATTCATTTGCTCTGTGTACCTTCTGTATCTCTCATTTCCCATCGCCCCCTGACCCTCAGTCTGAAGAAGGGTCTCGGCCCGAAACGTCACCCGTTCCTTCTCTCCAGAGGTGCTGCCTGACCTGCTGAGTTACTCCAGCTTTTTGTGTCTATCTCCAACCATCACGCCTGACACAAGGTGAACAATGTCAGAAGTGCTTGTTGAGGGGAAAATTATTATCCTTCCTGATGGTGCACTGATATACTTCTTTCAGAATGTTCACTGCTGAACACGTTTCATATGTTTCCAAATACACAGGACAAGATGTTAGCAATCCCATACGCACTGAAAGTTGTGATGTTCTACTTTGGGTGTGTGAACAGGTTGACATAGTTTAGTTTACTTTAGAGATACAGCGTGGAAACAGGTCCTTCAGCCCACATTGACAGTCGATCACCTTTAGTATAGTTTAGTTTAGAGATACAGTGCAGAAAAAGGCCCTTCGTCCACCGAGTCCACACCGACCAGCGATCCCAACACACTAACACTAGCCTATACACACACACAAGGGACAATTTACAATTATGTCAAGCCAATTAACGTACAAAGTTGTACATCTTTGGAGTGTGGGAGGAAAACGGAGATTCCGAAGACAACCCCTGCAGGTCACGGGGAGAACGTACCAACTCAGTGCAGACAGCACCCGTAGTCAGGATTGAACCCGGGTCTCTGGCGCTGCAAGGCAGCAACTCTACCGCTGCAAGGCAGCAACTCTACTGCTGCACCACCATTTACTTTAGAGATACAGCATGGAAACAGACCTTCTGGGCCACCCAGTCCACACTGAACGTCGACCACTTGTTCACACTGTTAGTGTGCGGGGATCGCTGGTTGGTGCGGACTCGGTGGGCCTGTTTCTGCGGTGTATCTCTAAACATCGTTGCTGAAAATGCAAAGGCTTGTGCGTTGCCTACCTGTCTTGGCGCTGTTGGTAACAGCTGACAAACTGAGGCAGCTCGGTGCAAAGGTTGTAGGTCAGCGGCAGCCATTTTGGACCACCCACACCTCCCGCTCTCCGAGCCACGGCAGCCAAACAGTCCTTCACCGTCACCAGGTTTTCACACGGGAACTGATTCACCAGGACACGGGGCCTCAGCTCACTCAGAGTCCTGCAAATGTTTCAGACATATTTAGTTTAGAGAGACAGCGCTGGAAACGGGCCCATTCCATGGCCTCACCGACGAGCGATCCTCCGCACACAACGTTTCATGTGATCCCACCTTTGCATCCACTGCACTTCGGATCCACAACCTGCATATCTTTGGGATGTGGGAGGAAACCAGATCACCCGGAGGAAACCACAGGGAGCGGTCATTGGGAGAACGTGCAATCTCCGCACAGATAGCCCCCCGAAGTCAGGATTGAACCGAGTCCAAATATGTCAGAAACTGAACCAGTACCAATGCCGTTACTTTGTCTTTCGTCAGAATCACGTGGAGGTCGCACTACATGGAAACGACTCGAGACAGGCAGGAAGTTATAACATAGAATAGACACCAAGAACAGGCCATTCGGCCCACAATGTCTGTGCCGAACACGTTGCCATAATCAAAATTCATCCATTCCATGCATGCCCTTGTGCCCATCTGAAAACCTGTTCAATGAAGGTCTGAAGTAGGGTCTCGACACAAAACTTCACTATACATTTTCTCCAAAGATGCTGCCTGAGTTAATCCAGCATTTTGTGTCTATCATCCCTCCTCAGACATGTGGCCCAAACCTGCTCACGATACTCCAAGTGCGGTCTGACCATGGCCCTATAAAGTAGTATAAGAAAATAACTGCAGATGCTGGTACAAATCGAAGGTATTTATTCACAAAATGCTGGAGTAACTCAGCAGGTCAGGCAGCATCTCAGGAGAGAAGGAATGGGTGACGTTTCGGGTCGAGACCCTTCTTCAGACTGAGTGAGGCCTTATAAAGCCTCAGCATCACATCCCTGTTTTCATCCTCCAGTCCTCTCGAAATAAATGCTAACATTGCGTTTGCCTTCCTAACTATCGATTCAATTTGCAAATGAACCCGAGTGGAAAGGAACTGCAGATGTTGGGTTAAACAGAAGATAGCTGGAGTAACTCAGCGGGGCAGGCAGCATCTCTGGAGAGAAGGAATGGGTGTCTTTTCGGGTCGAGACCCTTCTTGAGGCTGGTGACCAGTCTGAAGAAGGGTCTCGACCCGAAACGTCACCCGTTCCTTCTCTCCAGAGATGCTGCCTGCCCCGCTGAGTTACCCCAGCTTTTTGTGTCTATCTTCTTGCAAATTAACCTTTTGGGAATCCTGCAACAGTACTCCCAAGTTCCTTCGCCCCTCCGATTTCTGAATCCTGTCCTTGTTATCAGTTCAACTTTCCCCCTTTGAAGCAATGAAAGCCGAATTTCGACGCCATTCATTTTGTCCGCAAATTCTCCTCGCTGCGCACGATTCACTGACCTGTAGTCTTTGAAATGATTGTACAAGTAAAGAATATCTGCGTTCTCTTCAGCTTCCGTCAGGACAAAGCGGGGGTCATCCAGATTTTCCAACACTTGCCTAATATCCGCGTAAACCCTGCGTGAAAAACACGGATGTTAGATGACGAGAGGCCTGAAAGAGGGACCATATTGCCCCTGTTCCGGCCTCTCTCCACTGGCTGCCAGCACGGTTCAGAATCGATTTCAAGATTCTCTATAAAGCCCTAAACGGGCTTCCCCTCCACCCCCCTGATTTGGGGCCACTGACTATCCCGCGGTCTAGGCTTAAGCTCAGGGGTGACCGCGCTTTTGCGGTTGCATCTCCGAGACTGTGGAACTGCATCCCTCTCCCCATCAGGTCTGCCCCCTCCATCGGCTCTTTTAAGTCCAGGCTCAAAACATACTTCTATTCTTTAGCGTTTTGAAGTCTTCTGATGGGGCTGATTTTTGTTTTGTGCTGCTCCCTTTGGACTGTTTTTTGTGCCTGGGTGCCGTGATGTCTGTTTCTTATTGTGTTTTTAGTACCTGCTCTGAAAATGTGCTTTTATAAATAAATTTGACTTGACTTGAGGCCACATTCTCAGAATTAAAGGACGTTCTTTTAGGAAGGAGATGGGGAGGAATTTCTTTAAGTCAGAGGGTGGTGAATCTGTGGAATTATTTGCCGTGCCGCCATTTTTTGGTCACATCTTCCAAAAAAAAAAATCATATTTGTGGGACACGACCTCCCACGTACAAAACCATGCTGACCCTCCCCAATCACCCCTTGTCATCTAAATACATGTATCTCCTATTCCTCAGAATGGTCTCAAACTTGAACTTTACCAATTTGAGTCACAGCAGATTTTCTGAAGGCATTTTGCAGCAAATTCCAATAGGTTCGGGGGTTCAGACTACCTTAACTGAAAGAAGGAACTAGTTGTCCAAATGAGAATAATGGTATTTTTGGTCGCTAATGACTTAAAAAGATCTTTCAATTTGGACACAGGGGAGGCCAGACAGTTGCTACTTAGATGAGAAAGTTCAGACAGTAAAAAGTCTCTTGGATCTAACAGCGATGATCAGTTGGACACAAAAGTCTGGAGTAACTCCAGCGGGTCAGGCAGCATCTCCGGAGAGAAGGAATGGGTGACGTTCCGGGCCGAGACCCATCTTCAGACTAAGAGTCAGGGGAAAGGGAAACGAGGGGTATAGACGGCAATATGGAGAGATGTAGAACAAAGAAGTGAAACATCTTTGCAGCTTCGACCGCCCCGAAGCGCGAGGTTCGATCGACCCGCTCGCAGGACCTTCATCGCCCTGCGTGGCTCGGCCGCGGCACTTTCCATCTCCCCGGTGGGGGCTTAGGACCTTCATCGGCCTGCTCAGCTCGGCCTGGGACTTTCCATCGCCCGGTGGGGGCTTCAAAAGTCGGGAGCCTCGATCGCCTCGTGGCAGCAGTTTGACTGCCTGACCGCGGGAGAAGATTGAGGAGGAGATAAGACTTTTCTTTGCCTTCCATCACAGTGAGGGTGTGCCTGGAGCAATCACTGTGATGGTTGTTTGTGTTAAATTGTAATTGTGTGTCTTGTGTTCTTTATTGTCTACTGCCGGACCCTGACGTGAGAGGACGCTGGCGCTGTTTGTTCGCCGCTTCTCCGTCAGGACAAATCTTTTGTTCGTTTGTTTGTTTGTTTTTATGTCTTGACTGTTTTGTAAAGCGTCTTTGAGCATTTTGAAAAGCGCGATATAAAATAAATGTTTATTATTATTATTATATGCAAAAAAAGTGACGATGACCAAGGAAGCTGTAGTCCATTGTTAGCTGTGGGCTAGGTGAAAACGAGTTACGGACAATGAAACGAGTACAACGACTTGGGTGGGGGAGGGACGTAAAGAGAGAGGGGATGCAGGTGCAACTTGAAGTTACAGAAAGCAATGTTCATACCGCTGGGGTGTAAGCTGCCCAAGCAAAATATGAGGTACCGTTACTCCAATTTGCGCTGGGCCTCACTCTGGTAATGGAGGACAATTATTAGTTGATGGGTTGAGAAAAGCAGCACCATCATTACTTTCAGATAGGAGAGAAAAATGAAATGGCCAAAAAAAAAAGAAAAAGAGATTTAAACATACTTGAAAATTTTATCCTTCGGGTAAACTGGCGGTTCGATTGGAAGAGGGAGCTTCTCGTTATTGTTAGCGAAAACCGCCTGGAATTCAGAAAGTGAATCTCATTAATATTTCAAAACAAAATGTATTCTTATATTCTGGATGATCAAATAAATAAATTATCCCTCATCAGGGCTTGGCTGCAGCCACAGTCCTGAGCTCACTGAATGTCCTTTAGAGGGATTGCTCGTAACGGTTCTTTTTCCATTTTCACATTTAAAGTAACTGAAAGTAAAGTAACCGTCTCACCTCGACAGAATATCAACCGAGGTGTTGGACAAAAAAAAAATCAACGGGGCTCACTCAGGTCAGGAAAATTGACTTCTCTAACTTCAAAAGTAGCCCTTGCTTTCCCACTCTCTCCATCCCCTCCCCCTTCCCAGTTCTCCCACCAGTCTTACTGTCTCCGGCTACATTTTATCTCTGTACCCCCCCACTCCCCTCGACATCAGTCTAAAGAAGGGTGTCGACCCGAAACGTCACCCATTCCTTCTCTCCGGAGATGGCTGCCCGAGTTACTCCAGCATTTTGTGTCCATCTTCGATTTAAACCAGCGCCTGCAGTTCTTTCCCACTCGTGAAAATTAATGATGGAACATTGTCCAGATGTGGACCCTCTCACACACTGTTTCCTTCCACCCACCCATCACCCCCTTCCCACCACAAAAGGTGTGAAGAAGGATCCCGACCAGAAACATCTAGTTTAGTTTATTATTGTCACATGTACCGAGGTACAGTGAAAAGCTTGTTTGATGCGTACTATCCAGTCGGCAAAAAGACTATACATGATTACAATCAAGCCGGCCACAGATACAGGATAAAGGGAATAACGTTTAGTGCAAGATAAAGTCCAGCAAAGTCCGATTAAAGATAGTCCAAGGGTCTCCGTCCGATGAGGTAGATGGGAGGTCAGGACCGCTCTTCAGTTGGTGAGAGGACGGTTCAGTTGCCGTTACTTAACCATTTCCTCCAGAGATGCTGCCTGACCCGCTGAGTTACCGCAGAATTTTGCGTCTATCTTTGACTGTAAACCAAAGTTTAGTACAACTTAATCTTCATGAGCACTTGAATTGGTCAAGCATGCATGTGTGCCATTTGATTTTCTGTTCCATCTTATCACTTATACTAAATCACCAGACTCCCAGCTTGGATTGGAATGCTATCTGTACTGAGGTAAACTTATCCGGCTCAATTTGTCTTATTTACCCCCCCCCACAGGATTACAAAGTTATAAGATAATATGTAAAGTATCAAACATGTTCCCAATGTTGGGGGAGTCCAGAACAAGGGGCCACAGTTTAAGAATGAGGGGTAGGCCATTTAGAACTGAGATGAGGAAAAACTTTTTCAGTCAGAGAGTTGTGAATCTGTGGAATTCTCTGCCTCAGAAGGCAGTGGAGGCCAATTCTCTGAATGCATTAAAGAGAGAGCGAGATAGAGCTCTTAAGGATAGTGGAGTCAAGGGGTATGGGGAGAAGGCAGGAACGAGGTACTGATTGAGAATGATCAGCCATGATCACATTGAAGGGCCGAATGGCCTCCTCCTGCACCTATTGTCTAATACAAAGCAGTACAAAACATTTAAGTTGAATTCTGGAAGAAGGGTCCTGACCCAAAATGTCACCCATCCACGTTCTTTGAGTTGAGTTTACTTTCTTATCACATGTACTAAGGTACACACCAAGGTTCGTCTCCAGAGGTGCTGCCTGACCCGCTGAGTTACTCCTGCGCCCTGTGTCCCAAGCTGAATTCTTCCTCCGTTTCACAGCAACCAACGACACCAGTCCAAGTCCTTACCTTGAAGTATTCTTCTGGAGGTTCACTGACACTGGCATCGATGCCCTTAAAATCAGCGGCTTGCCAAGGCAACAGCCTGCATTTCCTGACGAGAGGATTTTGCTCACCATGTGCGTGATCCCACGTGACCTCCTCTGCACAAAACAAGCAATAAGGCTTTCAGAAGTGGTACACAAGCAACACTTCACTCTCTGCCCATGACACAAGCAACACATCACACCCTCCACACTACCCATGGCACAAGCAACACACCATACTCCACAACTGATTTCAAATTGGTTCTTCACACCATTTGTATCTGAAATGGGCTTCAACTATTTGGGAAACAGAAACCCCACCCTTACAGAATTCACAAAACACTATTTGAAAATAAGGTCATAAGTGAAAGGAGCAGAATTCGGCCATTCGGCCCATCAAGTCTGCTCTGCCATTCAATCATGGCTGATCCATCTCTCCCTCCCCAACCCCATTCTCCTGCCTTCTCCCCTTAACCTCTGACTCCCGTACTAATGATGAATCTCTATATCTCCGCCTTCAAAACATCCACTGATCTGGCATCCACAACCTTGAGAGACATAGAATACCAGATTCACCACCCTCTGACTAAAGAAATTCCTCCCCATCTCCTTTCTAAAGGAACGTACTTGGTACTAAGTCTTCTGTTTAGGACTAAGTACTAAGTCTTCTGTTTGGGACTACCTACTAAGTCTACTGTTTAGGACTACGTACTAAGTCTTCTGTTTGGGAATAAGTACTAAGTCTTCTGTTTGGGACTAAATACTAAGTCTTCTGTTTGGGACTAAATACTAAGTCTTCTGTTTGGGACTAAGAACTAAGTCTTCTGTTTGGGACTAAGAACTAAGTCTTCTGTTTGGGACTACGTACTAAGTCTTCTGTTTGGGACTAAGTGCTAAGTCTTTCATTTAGGACTCCCAACAACGGAAGATGCAGATTGTGTTGAGTTAATATAATTTGCAACCCCATCCATCCAGCCTAAAGACGAACAGCAAAATATTTTAAAGGATAATATTTTAAAGAAATAACGGTGATGATTTCCACTCACCGCCGTGATCGAGGTTGCGCTGGGGCCACAGCAGAGAGAAGGCCACCTGTGCCGGCCCATAAAAGAAAGGAACGACTCGGAACGTGGGTTCGTCCGAGTGACGGATTTGAGACGCAAACTCGTCCATCACGTACCAAATCGGCACCTGCTCTTCCGCCGTCTGTGGAAGGAGGCAAGGACTGTGGTGAGCTTGCTGCATCTTGTAATAATCCACAGGCAATCCTGCATGTTCACCATCCCCTCCCTCCCTCCCTCACCTCCGACGCTCAGTCTTGCACGACCCCAGGGGCTAAACAGTTGAATTTTACGAGGATGTTGCCAGGGTTGGAGAGTCAGACCAATCGGGAGAGGTCAAGCAGGCCAGGACTCTATTCCCCGGAGTGCAGGAGGACGAGGGGTGATCTTATAGAGGTGTCGAAAATCATCAGAGGAACAGATCTGGTCTTGACCCGAAATGTCACCCATTCCTTCTCTCCAGAGATGCTGCCGATCCCGCTGAGTTACTACAGCTTTTTGTGTCTATCTTCATAATAGATTGGGTAGATGCACAGAGTCTCTTGCCCAGAGTTGGTGAATTGAGGACAGGTTTAAGGTGAAGGGGAAAAGATTTTAAAAAGGAGTCTGACAGGGTAACCTTTTCACACAAAGGGTGGTGGGTGTGTGGAATGAGCTGCCAGAGCAGGTAGTTGAGGCTGGCACTACCTCAACGTTTAAGAAACAGTTAGACAGGTACATGAATAGGACAGGTTCGGAGGGATATTCAAATCCCCCAGGAACCAAACATACTTTATCTTGCACTAAACGTCATTCCCTTTATCCTGCATCTTGTACACTGTGGACGACACGATTGTAATTGTGTACAATCTGATCGCTGACTGGGTAGTACACAACAACAAAAGCTTTACACTGTACCACGGTGCATGTGACAATAATAAATTAAGTCTATGTGGACACAAAAAGTTGGAGTAACTCAGCAGGACAGGCAGCATCCCTGGAGAGAAGGAATGGGTGACATTTCAGGTTGAGACCCTTCCTCAGACTGAGAGTCAGGGAAAAGGGAAACGAGAGATTAACCATATAACCATATAACAACTACAGCACAGAAACAGGCCCGTTCGGCCCTACCAGTCCATGCCGACCACTCTCCCTGACCTAGTCTCATCTACCTGCTCTCAGACCATAACCCTCCAATCCCCTCTTATCCATATACCTATCCAATTTACTCTTAAATAATAAAATCGAGCCTGCCTCCACCACTTCCACCGGAAGCCCATTCCATACAGCCACCACCCTCTGAGTAAAGAAGTTACCCCTCATGTTACCCCTAAACTTTGGATTCTGAAGCTATGTCCCCTTGTTGGAATCTTCCCCACTCTCAAAGGGAAAAGCCTACCCACGTCAACTCTGTCCGTCCCTCTTAAAATTTAAAAAACCTCTATCAAGTCCCCCCTCAACCTTCTACGCTCCAAAGAATAAAGACCCAACCTGTTCAACCTCTCTCTGTAGCTTAAGTGCTGAAACCCAGGCAACATTCTAGTAAATCTCCTCTGTACCCTCTCCATTTTGTCGACATCCTTCCTATAATTTGCCGACCAGAACTGCACACCATACTCCAGATTCGGCCTCACCAATGCCTTGTACAATTTTAACATTACATCCCAACTTCTATATTCGATGCTCTGATTTATAAAGGCAAGCATACCAAACGCCTTCTTCACCACCCTATCCACATGAGATTCCACCTTCAGGGAACAATGCACAGTTATTCCCAGATCCCTCTGTTCCACTGCATTCCTCAATTCCCTACCATTTACCCTGTACGTCCTATTTTGATTTGTCCTACCAAAATGCAGCACCTCACACTTATCAGCATTAAACTCCATCTGCCATCTTTCAGCCCACCCTTCCAAAAGGCCCAAATCTCTCTGTAGACTTTGAAACTCTACTTCATTATTAACTACACCACCTATCTTAGTATCATCTGCATATTTACTAATCCAATTTGCCACACCATCATCCAGATCATTAATGTAAATGACAAACAACAGTGGACCCAACACAGATCCTTGGGGTACTCCACTAGACACTGGCCTCCAACCTGACATACAATTGTCAACCATTACCCTCTGGTATCTCCCATTCAGCCATGTTGAATCCATCTTGCAACCTCACTATTAATACCCAACGATTTAACCTTCTTAATCAACCTTCCATGTGGAACCTTGTCAAATGCCTTACTGAAGCCCATATAGACAACATCCACAGCCTTGCCCTTATCAATTTCCCTGGTAACCTCTTCAAAAAATTCAAGAAGATTAGTCAAACATGACCTTCCAGGCACAAATCCATGTTGACTGTTTCTAATCAGGCCTTGTTTATCCAAATAATTATATATATTGTCCCTAAGTATCTTTTCCATTAATTTTCCCACCACAGACGTCAAACTAACAGGTCTATAATTGCTAGGTTTACTTTTAGAACCTTTTTTAAACAAAGGCACAACATGCGCAATGCGCCAATCTTCCGGCACCATCCCCGTTTCTAATGATGTTTGAAATATTTCCGTCATAGCCCCTGCTATAGGTATGTAGGTTAATTGGCTGGGTAAATGTAAAAATTGTCCCTAGTGGGTGTAGGATAGTGTTAATGTACAGGGATCGCTGGGCGGCACGGACTTGGTGGGCCGAAAAGGCCTGTTTCCGGCTGTATATATATGATATGATATGATATTTCTGCACTAACTTCCCTCAATGTCCTAGGGAATATCCTATCAGGACCTGGAGACTTATCCACTTTTATATTTTTTAAAAGTGTCCGTACCTCCTCTTCTTTAATCCTCATAATTTCCATCACTACTCTACTTGTTTCGCTTACCTCACATAATTCAATATCCTTCTCCTCGGTGAATACCGAAGAAAAGAAATTGTTTAATATCTCCCCCCTTTTCTTCCGGCTCAGCACATAGCTGTCCACTCTGACTCTCTAATGGACCAATTTTATCCCTCGCTATCCTTTTGCTATCGACATATCTGTAGAACCCCTTGGGGTTTACTTTTACATTACTTGCCAAAGCAGCCTCATATCTTTTTTTCGCTTTTCTAATTTCCTTCTTAAGATTCATTTTACATTCTTTATATTCCTCAATAACCTCTTTTACTCCCTGCCGCTTATATTTATTGTATATCTCCCTCTTTTTCCGAACCAAGTGTCCAATTTCCCTGGAAAACCACGGCTCTTTCAAATTATTATTCTTTCCTTTCCACCGAACAGGGACATAAAGACTCTGTACTCTCAAAATTTCACCTTTAAATATCCTCCATTTCTCTATTATATCCTTTTCATAAAACAAAAAGTCCCATTTCACTCCTTTTAAATCCTTTCTCATCTCCTCAAAATTAGCCTTTCTCCAATCCAAAATCTCAACCCTTGGTCCAGATTTGACCTTCTCCATAATTATATTGAAACTAATGGCATTGTGATCACTAGACCCAAAGTGCTCCTCAACACATACCTCCGTCACCTGACCCGTCTCATTTCCCAACAGGAGGTCCAACACTGCCCCTTCTCTGGTAGGTACCTCTACGTATTGCTGCAAAAAACTATCCTGCACACATTTTACAAACTCCAAACCATCCAGTCCTTTAACAGAATGTGATTCCCAGTCTATGTACGGAAAATTGAAATCACCCACAATCACTACTCTGTGCTTACTACTAATATCTGCTATCTCCTTACATATTTGCTCTTCCAATTCTCATTCCCTATTTGGCGGTCTATAATACACCCCTATAAGTGTTGCTAAAACTTTCTCATTTCTGAGTTCCACCCAAACAGCCTCCCTAATCGAGCCTTCTAGTCTGTCCTGCCAAAGCACTGCTGTGATATCCTCCCTGACAAGCAATGCAACACCCCCATCTCTTGCCCCTCCGATTCTATCACATCTGAAACAATGAAATCCTGGAATATTTAATTGCCAATCGCAACCCTCCTGCAACCATGTTTCACTGATCGCCACAACATCATACTTCCAGATGTCAATCCAGGCTCTAAGCTCATCCACCTTTCTTACAATGCTCCTAGCATTAAAATATACACATTTAAGGGACCCATCATTTCTTATTCTCAGTTTATTTCTTTTCCCTTCTTTCTCTCCTACATATTGGGTCTGAGTGTTTCCCTTTTCTGCCTCCTGCCTCACACACTGCCTATTAGCTATCTGTGTTTGAGTCCCTCCCCCCAACCGTACTAGTTTAAAGTCTCCGCAATTACCTTAGCAAATCTCCCCGCCAGGATATTGGTTCCTCTCAGGTTCAGATGCAACCCGTCCTTTTTGTATAGGTCATATTTCCCCCAGAAGAGGTCCCAATGATCCAGAAACTTGAATCCCTGCTCCCTGCACCAGTTCCTCAGCCACGTATTTATCCTCCACCTCACTCCATTCCTATTCTCACTATCGCGTGGCACAGGCAGTAAGCCTGAGATTATTGCTTTGGAAGTCCTTTTTTTTAACTCTCTTCCTAACCCCCTAAATTCTCCTTTCAAGGCCTCTTCCCTTATCCTACCTATATTGTTGGTACCTATATGTACCACGACCTCTGGCTCCTCTCCCTCCCCTTTCAGGATATCCTGGACACGCTCAGACATATCCCGGACACCGGCACCAGGGAGGCAAACCACCATCCGGGTCTCCCGACTGCGTCCACAGAAACGCCTATCTGACCCCCTCACTATAGAGTCCCCTATTACTATCGCTCTCCTCTTCCTTTCCCTACCCTTCTGAGCAACAGGGCCGGACTCCTTGCCAGAGGCCCGTGCACCGTCGCTGCCCCCAGGTAGGCTGTTCCCCCCAACAGTACTTAAACAGGAGTACTTATTTCCAAGGGGTACAGCCACCGGGGTACTCTCTAGTCCCTGCCTCTGCTCCTTGCCCCCCCCTAACCGTGACCCACTTGTCTACCTCCCGTGGTCTTGGAGTGACCACCTCTCTGTAACTCCTATCTATAACCTCCTCACTCTCCCTGACCAGACGGAGGTCATCAATCTGCCGCTCCAGGTTCCTAATACGGTCCCTTAGGAGCCCCATCTCGTCGCACCTGGCGCAGATGTGGATGTCTGGAAGACTATCAGACTCCCAGATTCCCCACATCCGACACCCAGAACAATAAACTGCCCTGGCACTCATACTCCCCAAACAAAGCCCCGTGCTCGGTTACTAAACCTACCGCCTGGCCGCTGCTCCAACCGCCCACCCAAAAGAACTGAGTGATCTCCTGGGAGAGGCGAAAAACCGGATTAAAAACCCAGGCCAATTTGGGGAAAAAAATCCGGGAAATTCCTCTCCGACCCCAAGCTAGGCGATCGAAACTTGTCCGGGAGATCACACAGGTCTTACTCCTTACTATCCCCACACAATCCCCACACAATACTTCCCAAGCAACACAGCTTGGTGCTGCTGCTGCGATTGCTGCTGATTGCTGCTACTGTTGATGATTGCTGCTACTGCTGCTGATTGCTGCTGCTGATTGCTGATTGCTGCTGCTGATTGCTGATTGCTGCTGCTGATTGCTGATTGCTGCTGCTGATTGCTGATTGCTGCTGCTGATTGCTGCTGCTGATTGCTGCTGCTGATTGCTGCTACTGCTGCTGATTGCTGATTAAGGTGGTGATATAAAACAAATGAATGAAAGATATGCAACAAAAAAAAAAGTAACGATGATAAAGGAATCGGGCCATTGTTGTCTGTGGACTGGGTGAAAATTAAATTAAATCTACTCTCAATAAAGAACTCATTCTGTGGAAATTCAATGACGCAGCCTCAATTGGGCATTGTATGATTTTTAAAAATTGGTGTCAATTTGTGTTTTTAAATCACATTTCTCTTACCCCCTGCGCCAGCTTATAGGTGTGGCTGAAGGCCCACAAGTCGGCAAACACAATGTCAATGGTGTCATCGTCTGGCACCTCCCCATGGAATCCAACCCCAGTGAGGTTGGCCATCCGGTGTAGCAGGCCAGGGGTATCCCACAGCTGCTGACGGGCTTGGTCCATGCGGTAGGTCCAAGCGTGGTCTATCAAGAAAATGCTGTAAGGCAGGAACACGTCAATCAGAGAGTTTTTCTCTTCTACAAAACATCAAGAGCGTTTTATTGTCGTATGCCCCGAAACACAGAACGATGAAATACTTACCTGCAGCAGCCCAACAGGGCATGCACACAGAGTTGAGTTTAGAGATACAGCGCAGAAACAGACCCTTGGGGCCCCGAGTCCGCACCGACCAGCGATCCCCCGCACACTAACACTGTCCTACACATGATCCAGAATGGTGCCCAACCCAGGCAACTCTGTTTGCTAGTCACAGAAATGGATCTGCAATCGCCCATTATAATCGCTCCACTCTTTTAAATCTCTATTCCTACAGTAACATTCATTCACATTATACCCTTTATCGTGTATCTGTACTCTGTGAACAACTTGATTGTGATCGTGTATCGTCTTTCCGCTGGCTGGTTAGCACGCAACAATAGCTTTCCATTGTACCTTGGTACACGTGACAATGAACTAAACCGTACTGGGACAATTTACAATTCTAGCATTTGTACAAACCTTTGTATGTCTTTGGAGTGTGGATTGAGACTAATAGCTTTTGAAACCACAATATTAGCAAATAATTAGTGTCTGTGAATGGTCACCTTTTTTTTTGTTTCAGTTTTTGTTATTCGTGATCGACCTAAAATGCTGGAGTAACTCAGCGGGACAGGTAGCATCTCTGGAGAGAAGGAATGGGTGACGATTCTTTAGTTCTTCAGGCTGAATTATTTGTAATATTATTATATTACCTATAATCATTAACTACTATATATTATATAATATTAACTTTGACCCATCAATGCAAAATGGCCGTGAGCCATATGATTAACAGGCTGTTCCAGGGATGAACATTGAGAAACTTCATCCGCTTTAGAGTGTGGAAACAGGCCTTTCGGCCCATCGAGTCCGTGCCAGCCAACTAGTCGGGATGGAACCCGGGTCTCTGGCGCTGTAAGGCAGCAACTCTACCGCTGCCCCACCGTGCCGCACAGCACGGGCAGTGTTTAGTGAAAACACTGAGGGTGATGGGTGTATGGAACGCGCTGCCAGAGGAGATGGTTGAGGCAGGGACGATTGGAACGTTTAAGAAACAATTGGGCAGGTGGGTGAATAGGACAGGTTTGGAGGGATGTGGGCCAAACAGAGGCAGGTGGGACGGGTGTAGATGGGACATGTTGGTCAATAGACAATAGGTGCAGGAGTAGGCCATTCGGCCCTTCGAGCCAGCACCACCATTCAATGTGATCATGGCTGATCATTCTCAATCACTACCCCGTTCCTGCCTTCTCCCCATACCCCCTGACTCCGCTATCCTTAAGAGCTCTATCTAGCTCTCTCTTGAATGCATTCAGAGAATTGGCCTCCACTACCTTCTGAGGCAGAGAATTCCATAGATTTACAACTCTCTGACTGAAAAAGTTTTTCCTCATCTCCATTTTAAATGGCCTACCCCTTATTCTTAAACAGTGGCCCCTGGTTCTGGACTCCCCCAACATTGGGAACATGTTTCCGGCCTCTACAGTGTCCAACCCCTTAATGTGTGGGCAAAGTTGGGCCAAAGAGTCTGTTTCCACGCTGTGTGACTCTATGACACAAAAGATAGGACCAGAGGTGTTCATTACCTATTGGCATCTGCAGCCTGAAGTCCATCTTCTTTGGTGACGATTACTTTATAAACGGGGTCAAGTGACACCTTCTCCTTGGAATCATCCTCATCGGCCTCGTCCTCCACTCGCATGATCCCAAACGCATCTCCTGCATCGAACACCTGAAAGCAATGCACAGCGCATCAGCTTAGACTGCAGCAAAATGGAGGCGCAAGAGACTGCAGATGCTGGGATCTCGCGCAGGAAGAACTGCTGGAAGAACTCAGTGGGTCAAGTAGCATCTGTTTGTTTTGTTTAGGTTAGTTTAGAGATACAGCATGGAAAAAGGCCCTTCAGCCCACCAAAGATAGACACAATAGGCTGGAGTAACTCAGCGGGACAGGCAGCATCTTTGGAGAGAAGGAATGGGCGACGTTTCGGGTCGGGACCCTTCCTCAGTCCACCGAGTCCACGCTGACCATCGATCACCTGTTCACACGAGATCTATGTTATCCCACTTTCACATCCACTCACTTGCACGCTAGACTAGAGGCAATTTTACAGAGGTTCAATTAATCTACAAACGCACGTCTTAGGATGTCGGAGGAAACCAGAGGGAGGGAAACCCACGCGGTCACAGGGAGAACGTGCAAACTCCACACGGTCAGCACCCGAGGTCAAGAAGGGCAACGTTTAAAGGTGACGTGCAGGGGTAGTTTTAGGTTTCCAAACACGCACGGGAGGAGGTGCCTGGATCACATTGCCACAGTGGGGACAGTTAAGACAGTGGTGTTTAAGAAGCTTTACATGGATATGGATCTTGTGCAGGAAGATGAGTGGTTATATCTTGGCATCATGTTCAGCAAGGGCATTGTGGGCCGAAGGGCCTGATCCTGCGCTGTACTGTTCCATGTTCCAAATCCTTTCCAACATTTACTCCGAGTTTGATGAACTGATGCAGTCACTGTTTGTGTTTTGTCCAGATCAAATTCAAAGTTAATTATCTGCTCCATACTTAAACAATTAAGGTGCACTCCAAAATGATCCCATAGACTCAAAGTGCTGGAGTGACTCAACAGGTCAGGCTGCATCTGTGGAGAACACGGATCGGTGACATTTCAACTGAAGAAAGGTCCCAACTCAAAACGTCACCTATTCCTTTTTCTCCAGAGATGGATGCTGCCTGTACACTGAATTGCACCAGCGCTTTGTGTCTATCTTTGGTATAAACCGGCATCTGCAGTTCTGCGTTTCTACTCAAAATGTTCCCACATTCACCGCTCCAGCCGACAACTTTCCAGACTTACCAAAGTAGTTACAAATTTATTTTAAACATAAAATCTCAAGTAAAACCCAAAAGCCAAACAATGAGATGGGTCAGGTGACGGAGGTATGTGTTGAGGAGCACTTTGGGTCTAGTGATCATAATGCCATTAGTTTCAATATCATTATGGAGAAGGTCAAATCTGGACCAAGGGTTGAGATTTTGGATTGGAGAAAGGCTAATTTTGAGGAGATGAGAAAGGATTTAAAAGGAGTGAAATGGAAATTGTTGTTTTATGAAAAGGATATAATAGAGAAATGGAGGATATTTAAAGGTGACATTTTGAGAGTACAGAGTCTTTATGTCCCTGTTCGGTGGAAAGGAAAGAATAATAATTTGAAAGAGCCATGGTTTTCCAGGGAAATTGGACACTTGGTTCGGAAAAAGAGGGAGATATACAATAAATATAAGCGGCAGGGAGTAAATGAGGTTCTTGAGGAATATAAAGAATGTAAAAGGAATCTTAAAAAGGAAATTAGAAAAGCGAAAAAAAGATATGAGGCTGCTTTGGCAAGTAATGTAAAAGTAAACCCCAAGGGGTTCTACAGATATGTCAATAGCAAAAGGATAGTGAGGGATAAAATTGGTCCATTAGAGAGTCAGAGTGGACAGCTATGTGCTGAGCCGGAAGAAATGGGGGAGATATTAAACAATTTCTTTTCTTCGGTATTTACCGAGGAGAAGGATATTGAATTATGTGAGGTAAGCGAAACAAGTAGAGTAGTGATGGAAATTAGGAGGATTAAAGAAGAGGAGGTACGGACACTTTTGAAGAATATAAAAGTGGATAAGTCTCCAGGTCCTGATAGGATATTCCCTAGGACATTGAGGGAAGTTAGTGCAGAAATAGCAGGGGCTATGACGGAAATATTTCAAACGTCATTAGAAACAGGGATGGTGCCGGAAGATTGGCGCATTGCGCATGTTGTGCCTTTGTTTAAAAAAGGTTCTAAAAGTAAACCTAGCAATTATAGACCTATTAGTTTGACGTCTGTGGTGGGAAAATTAATGGAAAAGATACTTAGGGACAATATATATAATTATTTGGATAATCAAGGCCTGATTAAAAACAGTCAACATGGATTTGTGCCTGGAAGGTCATGTTTGACTAATCTTCTTGAATTTTTTGAAGAGGTTACCAGGGAAATTGATAAGGGCAAGGCTGTGGATGTTGTCTATATGGACTTCAGTAAGGCATTTGACAAGGTTCCACATGGAAGGTTGATTAAGAAGGTTAAATCGTTGGGTATTAATAGTGAGGTTGCAAGATGGATTCAACAATGGCTGAATGGGAGATACCAGAGGGTAACGGTTGACAATTGTATGTCAGGTTGGAGGCCAGTGTCTAGTGGAGTGCCCCAAGGATCTGTGTTGGGTCCACTGTTGTTTGTCATTTACATTAATGATCTGGATGATGGTGTGGCAAATTGGATTAGTAAATATGCAGATGATACTAAGATAGGTGGAGTAGTTGATAGTGAGGTAGATTTTCAAAGTCTACAGAGAGACTTGGGCCTTTTGGAAGGGTGGGCTGAAAGATGGCAGATGGAGTTTAATGCTGATAAGTGTGAGGTGCTGCATTTTGGTAGGACAAATCAAAATAGGACGTACAGGGTAAATGGTAGGGAATTGAGGAATGCAGTGGAACAGAGGGATCTGGGAATAACTGTGCATTGTTCCCTGAAGGTGGAATCTCATGTGGATAGGGTGGTGAAGAAGGCGTTTGGTATGCTTGCCTTTATAAATCAGAGCATCGAGTATAGAAGTTGGGATGTAATGTTGAAATTGTACAGGGCATTGGTGAGGCCAAATCTGGAGTATGGTGTGCAGTTCTGGTCGCCAAATTATAGGAAGGATGTCGACAAAATGGAGAGGGTACAGAGGAGATTTACTAGAATGTTGCCTGGGTTTCAGCACTTAGGCTACAGAGAGAGGTTGAACAGGTTGGGTCTTTATTCTTTGGAGCGTAGAAGGTTGAGGGGGGACTTGATAGAGGTTTTTAAAATTTTGAGAGGGACGGACAGAGTTGACGTGGGTAGGCTTTTCCCTTTGAGAGTGGGGAAGATTCCAACAAGGGGACATAGCTTCAGAATTGAGGGACAAAGGTTTAGGGGTAACATGAGGGGGAACTTCTTTACTCAGAGGGTTGTGGCTGTATGGAATGGGCTTCCGGTGGAAGTGGTGGAGGCTGGCTCGATTTTATTATTTAAGAGTAAATTGGATAGGTATATGGATAGGAGGGGATTGGAGGGTTATGGTCTGAGTGCAGGTAGATGAGACTAGGTCAGGGAGAATGGTCGGCGTGGACTGGTAGGGCCGGACAGGCCTGTTTCCATGCTGTAGTTGTTATATGTTGTTATATGTTATATGTTAATAATGTTTTTACCCCATAATTATATCCCATTAGGGAACTTTTCATAAGTTCCTGCTTATATTTGCTGCTAAACCCATACACCTTGGTAAACTCTTTTTTGTTCCCATTCAATCTCACCTCGAACTCCAAAAGTTCTGTTATGGAGGTGTCTAAGATCATGATAGGATAGATCAACAGATAGGATGAATGCACGGCCATTTACCAAATGTAGGGAAATCAAGAATCAGAGGACAAAGGTTTAAGGGTAAGAGGGGAAAGATTTAATCAGAACTTGTGGGGCAACCTTTTCCACACAGAGGGTGGTGGGTGTATGGAACGAGCTGCCAGAGGTGGAAGTTGAGGCAGGGACTATCCCAACATTTAAAAAGACATTTGGACAGGTACATGGATGACAGGTTTGGAGGGATATAGGCCAAATATAGGCAGGTGGGACTCGTGTAGCTGGGACATGTTGGCTGGTGTGGACAAGTTGGGCCAAAGGGTCTGTTTCCAAGTTGTAGGACTCTATGACTCTCTAACTGATGACCAATTCAGGGTAATTTTAATTTTCACCACTCATGCCCTTTAATGCTTCTGATCTGCATGTGGGTCTTTAAAGTGACAGTATCCCCCTTATGCTGTGGCCCTTGCATTGTTGGCCTATATACCCTATGGATACTGGTTGTATTTAACACAGTCACAGATGAAACGCCAGTCGGGTAGTGGTCACTGCAGCCTCTCTGAGACTGTTGCTACACATGGTCAGACCCCGGCCCACGGTGCAGCCGCTGCAAACCGTGAAATGCAACATTGCAACACACAGCCAGAGCCAGATGCAAAGGTAAAGCCGCTGCAAACCGTGAAATGCAACATTGCAAACACACCATCATGGCCATTGCAAACACATCATCATGGCCAGATCCAAATGCACGGTACAGCCGCTGCAAACCGTGAAATGCAACGTTGCAAACATATGGCCAGACCCACATGCACATGCAACGCTGCAAACCGTGAAATGCAACGTTGCAAACACGGCCAGACCTCCACCCGCTGCAAACCGTGAAATGCACCCACCTCCTGCTCCAGCTTGTGTTGCAACCTCTCCCAGTAGTGCAGGGGCACCCCCGAGGCTCGCAGCGCCGCGCCGTGCACATCTGCAAACAGCTGGAGCTGCGGCGGCTCCGGGCCCTGCTCCATCTTCACCTCGCTCCGTGCGCGCCGCCGATTAAAGGCAACGTCCACGCCCCACCTCCGCTTAAAGGCAACGTCTTCACCACTCGAAAATTATCTTGGCCGACAGAAAATAGCTCTCCTTGTAGCAATCCAAGGCAAAGTCATCTTCGTTCCAAAAGCCCACTGAAAAACAACTGCTGCAGGAAGTTAACTGCAGATGCTGGTTTGTTACTGAAGATAGACACAAAGTGCTGAAGAAGGGTCTCGACCCAAAACGTCACCCATTCCTTCTCCCCTGAGATGCTGCCTGACCCGCTGAGTTAATCCAGCATTTTGTGAAATAAATACCTTCGATTTGTACCGGCATCTGCAGTTATTTTCTGACACAAAGTGCTGGAGTAACTCAGCGGGTCAGGCAGCATCTCTGGAAAAAATGGAATAGAAGACATTTCAGGTTGGAACCTTTCCTGAGAACCTTCGGAAAAGTTCCGACCTGAAATGTCACCCATTCCTTTTCTCCAGAGATGCTGCCTGACCTGCTGAGTTACTCCAGCACTTTGTGAAAAAACAATTGCTTCTCGGTTTCTGCTAAGAAGGGAATTTTTAAATGTAATTAAAGGGCGCAGCGGTAGAGTTGCTGCCTTACAGCGAATGCAGCGCCAGAGACTCAGGTTCGATCCTGACTATGGGCGCCGTCTGTACGGAGTTTGTACCTTCTCCCCGTGACCTGCGTGGGTTTTCTCCGAGATCTTCGGTTTCCTCTCACACTCCAAAGGCGTACAGGTTTGTAGGTTAATTGACTGGGTAAATGAAAAAATTGTCCCTAGTGTGTGTAGGATAGTGTTAATAGTGTTAATGTGCGGGGATCGCTGGGCGGCGCGGACTCGGTGGGCCGATGGGCCTGTTTCCATGCAGTATCTCTAATTCTAAAAATCTAATTAATGAACTTGAATAAACTGGAGGAATAGCAATTGTACAATTAGCCACATTGAAGCTACATTGCATACTCCTAGTCTGCAGAAGTGTCCCGACCCAAAACGCCACATATCCATGATCTCCAGAGATGCTGCCTGACCCGCTGTGTTATTCCAGCAATTTGTAAACCGGCATCTGCAGTTCATTGTATCAACGTTTACCTCAACAGTTTCAGATACCCAGCCGTTGCTGTTGTGTAGATGCTTACCGGTTCCAATGTAAAGTAATTCACTTCTTGCACAAATTTGCTTCATATATACAACCTAATCTACAGAACATACTAACAAGAAAATGCAGATGTCAAAGATAGACACAAAATGTTGGAGTAACTCAGTGAGTCAGGCAGCATCTCTGGAGAAAATGGACAGGTGACGTTTCGGGTCGGGACACTTATTCAGACTCAATCTACAGAGCGTCTCCAACAGTGGCACAACTGGTAGAGCTGTTATCTCACAATGCCCAGGAGACCCAGGTTCGATCCTGAACTCGGGTGTTAACTGTGTGGAGTTTGCACGTTCTCCCTGTGAATACATGGGTTTCCTCCAGGTGTTCCGGTTTCCACCCACAGTTTGAGTTTAGTTTATTGTCACATGTACCGAGGTACAGTGAAGAGCTTTTGTCGCGTGCCAACCAGTCAGCGGAAAGACAATACACGATTACATTCGAGCCATCCATAGTGTTCAGATACTTGATATGGGAATAACGTTTAGTGCAAGGTAAAGCCAGTAAAGTCCGATAAAAGATAGTCCAAGGATCCACAATGAGGTAGATAGTAGTTCAGGACTGCTCTCTTGTTTGTTGTAGGATGGTTTAGTTGTCTGATAGCAGCTGGGGTAACATCCCAAAGATTTGTGAGTTTGTAGGTTAATTGGCCTCTGCTGAAGAAAAATGCCCCTGGTCTGTAAGAAGTGGATGAGAAACATAGAACTCGTGTGGAAACAAAGAACTACAGATGCTGGTTTATACCAAAGATAGGCACAAAGTGCTGGAGTAACATTCAAGATGCCCTTATTCTTTAGGGAATGTGCGTTTCCCCCTTCTGTGAAGGATAAAGCCCTCACAAGTATCTCCTCAGAGTCCCATAGTTCTGCTCTCACCCCCCCCCCCCCAGACACAACAAGGGCAGAGTTCCCCTGGCCCTCACCTTTCACCCCACCAGCCTCCGCATCCAACACATTATCCTCCAGCATTTCCATCACCCAAGAAATCCCAACACTAATCACTTCTTCCCATCAAACTTTAGGGTCAATTTTACAGAGGCCCAATTAATCTGCACATCTTTGGGATGTGGGAGAAAACTGGAGCGCCCGGAGAAAACCCACGTAGGTCACAGGGAGAACGTACAAACTCTGTGCAAACAGCACCCCTAGACAATAGACAATAGACAATAGGTGCAGGAGTAGGCCATTCGGCGCTTCGAGCCAGCACCGCCATTCAATGTGATCATGGCTGATCATTCTCAATCAGTACCCCGTTCCTGCCTTCTCCCCATACCCCCTGACTCCGCTATCCTTAAGAGCTCTATCTAGCTCTCTCTTGAATGCATTCAGAGAATTGGCCTCCACTGCCTTCTGAGGCAGAGAATTCCACAGATTCACAACTCTCTGACTGAAAAACGATTTTCCTCATCTTCGTTCTAAATGGCCTACCCCTTATTCTTAAACTGTGGCCCCTGGTTCTGGACTCCCCCAACATTGGGAACATGTTTCCTGCCTCTTAACGTGTCCAAGCCCTTAATAATCTTATACGTTTCGATAAGTTCTCCTCTCATCCTTCTAAATTCCAGTGTATACAAGCCTAGTCGCTCCAGTCTTTCTACAGTCAGCGGAAAGACAATACACGATTACATTCGAGCCATCCATAGTGTTCAGATACTTGATAAGGGAATAACGTTTAGTGCAAGGTAAAGCCAGTAAAGTCCGCTGAAAGATAGTCCAAGGGTCCCCAATGAGGTAGATAGTAGTTCAGGACTGCTCTCTAGTTGCGGTAGGATGGTTCAGTTGTCTGATAGCAGCTGGGGTAACATCCCAAAGATTTGAGAGTTTGTAGGTTAATTGGCCTCTACTGAAGAAAAATGCTCTGGACTCCCCCAACATTAGGAACATGTTTCCTGCCTCTAACGTGTCCAACCCCTTAATAATCTTATACGTTTCGATAAGATCCCCTCTCATCCTTCTAAATTCCAGTGTATACAAGCCTAGTCGCTCCAGTCTTTCAACATATGATAGTCCCGCCATTCCGGGAATTAACCTAGTAAACCTACGCTGCACGCCCTCATCCTTCTAAATTCCAGTGTATACAAGCCTAGTCGCTCCAGTCTTTCAACATATGATAGTCCCGCCATTCCGGGAATTAACCTAGTAAACCTACGCTGCACGCCCTCAATAGCAAGAATATCCTTCCTCAAATTTGGAGACCAAAACTGCACAGTCAGGATCTGCACTAGTCAGGATCGGACCAGGGTCCCTGGCACTAAGGCAGCAGCTCTACCGCTGTGCCACTGATTATAGGTTAATTGACCTCTGTAAAATTGTACCAAGTGGGTAGGGAGTGGATGGGAAAGTGGGATAGCAAGAGGTGATCGATGGTCGGCCTGGACTTGGTGGGCCGAAGGGCATGTTTCCATGGTGTGTCTCTAAGCTAAACTAAGATGCAGCCTTCAACTCCACCCAGTTTAATCCCATGTGTGGATAATAGGAGCCACACTATCCACTTGCTGTCACCAGAGGGCGCTGCCACCAGCCTTTTGGATCGCAACTAAATCCTACACTTACAATAGACACAAAGTGCTGGAGCAACTCAGTGGGTCAGTCAGCATCTCTGGAGAACATGGATAGGGGATGTTTCAGGTTGGGACCCTTCTTCAGACTGGGAAGAGTCTAGCCCGAGACATCACCTATCCAAGCTGTCCGCTTGACTCGTTGAGTTACTCCAAGTCCTTGTTTAGTTTAGAGGTTCATTGTAGAAACAGGCCCTTCTTCAGCTCATCGAGTCTGCACTGACCATCGATCTAGTACCCGTACACTAGTCCTATCAAACACACTGGGTGCAATTTGCAGAAGCCAATTAACCGACAAACCTGCACGTTTTTGGAGTGTGGGAGGAAACCAGAGCACCTGGGGAAATCCCACATGGTCACAGGGAGAACGTGCAAACTCTGCACAGACAGCATTTGCAGCCAGGATTGAACCCGGCTCTCTTGTGCTGCAGGGTAGCAGCTCTACCACTGCGCTTCCCCATCATGTCTAAGTAATATGAATGCTTCTACATGGGCGGCGCAATGGTAGAGTTGCTGCCTTACAGCGCCAGAGACCTGGGTTTGACCCTGACTATGGGTGCTTGTCTGTACGGTGTTTGTACGTTCTCCCCGTGACCTGCGTGGGGTTTCTCTGGGGAGAAGGAATGGGTGACCAGAAATCGGTTCTCCGAGACCTCCAGTTTCCTCCCACATGAGGTTTGTAGGTTAATTGGCTTGGTATAATTGTAAATTGTCCGTAGTGTGTGTAGGATAGTGTTAGTGTGCGGGGATCGCTGGTCGGCGCGGACTTGGTGGGCCGAACGGCCCGTTTACGTGCTGTATCTCGAAACTAATCAAAACTAAACTACAAGAAAACTATTTCTTTCACTTTTGCAACGATTTGTAACGGTCTAAATGGACAAACTCAATGGATGTGCTTGTTACCGGCCTGGTCTGCAAGCATTTGCAGTTGCACATTGTGAAAACCAACTACATTAGGCTAAATTCCTACGCTGGTTTTTCTCTTGAAGTTCTTGTGCAGTTTTTAGCGTTAACGTGATACAAAAACTCAGCTCACGGCTTCAGAGCTCTCTTGTAATTGTGCAAAGTGAAGGTTAATTTCAATAGGAGGCACCCGCAGTCTCCTCTTGAGGATAACATCAAAGTGGGAAAGATTGTATGAATCTCAAAATTCGCTGCTACTCATTCACTTGTTCCTGCACATCCTGTTTCTTTCCATTGTAAGGATTCACTCAGATCTCTATTGTATCATTTGTTTATTGCGTTTTTGCCCAGGGGATCAGATTCATGATTCTTTAAACTAATTAAAAGACATAAATTTATACATAGAAGCTACAGATTTAACCGTTCGGTTATAACGAGGGCTAAATGCTTAAAAGGATATTTGCATATGAACCATTTGATGCACACATCACCCAAATTGATTGAGCCACAATATATGCCAGAACCCTGGACAAAAGAGCTTCCATTCTCCGAAAGTCCTTTGAAGGTGTGCAGCGTTTTCTTAAGGGGAGAATATGCATTGGTCATTACTTGGGTTCAGCTGAAACGCCAGACATGTGTCTGGTCACCCTGGCGACAGCTTGTGGAACAGATGTGCAAATAAGGTGAAATAGCTGTCAAGTGTAGGAAGGAACTACAGATGCTGGTTTACACCACAGATAGACGCAAAATGCCGGAGTAACTCAGCGGGACAGGCAGCATCTCTGGAGAGAAGGAATGGGTGACGTTTCAGACTGCCTGAAGAAGGGTCTCGACCCAAAACGTCACCCATTCCTTCTCTCCAGACCCGCTGAGTTACTCCAGCGTTTCATGTTTATATCAGCTGCCAAGTTGCTAGGTTGCCCACATGCTCTAAAAAAAACCCAGAGAGAATCTTATTGTTCTATCAAAGATCGATTTTACAAATGGTTTCCAATCCATTTCTGTGCCTTAATAATTTGTTCAATGTTCCTTTACGAACCAGTAGAGACCTATGTCGCATCGGCCACACATCACAGCGCGGACAGCCGCAAAATAGATACTAGCTTCAATGTGTAGGAGGGAACTACAGATGCTGGTTTACATCGAAGATAGACACAAAATACTGGAGTAACTCAGCGGGGCAGGCAACATCTCTGGAGAGAAGAAATAGGTGACATTTTGGGTCGAGACCCTTCTTCGGACCTAACTTCAATTGTAGAACATAGAACATAGAATGGTACAGCACAGAAACAGGCCCTTCGGCCCACAATCACGTGCTGAACATAATGCAAAGACCAACTCTTATCTGTTTGTACATAATCCATATCCCTCCATTCCCTGCGTATACATAGAAACATAGAAAATAGGTGCAGGAGGAGGCTATTCGGCCCTTCGAGCCAGCACCGCCATTCATTGTGATCAAGGCTGATCATCCACAATCAGTAACCTGTGCCCAACTTCTCCCCATATCCCTTGATTCCACTAGCCCCCACAGCTCTATCTAACCCTCTCTTAAATTCATCCAGTGATTTGGCCTCCACTGCCCTCTGTGGCAGAGAATTCCACGTTCACGACTCTCTGGGTGAAAAAGTTCCTTCTCACCTCAGTTTTACATGTGCCTGTCCAAATGCCTCGTAAAATGCCACTGACCTATCTGCCTCAACCACCACCTCTGGCAGCAAGTTCCAGGCACACACCGCACCGCCTTCTGTGTAAAAAAACTTGCCCACCACATCTTTAGCTTTGCCCCTCGCACTTTAAAGCCATGCCTCCAGTATTTGGGAAGTAGATTCTGACTGTCAACCATCACATCATAACTCACACTGAGATACACCAACACTTTGTCAGTGGAACAGATTAGTCTCCTACTAATTAATCTCTTACTAAGTTTAGTTCAGTTTAGAGATACAGCCGGAAACAGACCTTTCGGCCCACTTGGAATTCTCTGCCACTTGTGGAATTCTCTGCCACAGAGGGCAGTGGAGGCCAAATCACTGGATGGATTTGAGAGAAAGTCAGATAGAGCTCTAGGGGCTAGTGGAATCAAGGGATATGGGGAGAAGGCAGGCACGGGTTACAGATTGGGGACGGTCAGCCATGATCACAATGAATGGCGGTGCTGGCTCGAAGGGCCGAATGGCCTCCTCCTGCACCTATTTTCTATGTTTTTCTATGACCAGCCATTCCTGCACACTAACACTAACCTACACTATCCTATCATCCTAGGGGCAATTTACAATTACACCAAGCCAAATAACCTACAAACCTGTACGTCTGTGGCGTGCGGGAGGAAACCGGAGCACCCGGAGAAAACCCATGCAGGTCACAGGGAGAACGTACAAACTCCGTACAAACAGAACCCGTAGTCAGGATCGAACCCGGGTCTCTGGCGCTGTAAGGTCGCAACTCTACCGTCGCTCCAAGTTATTGTCAGGTTTCCACATACATCACCACCAGCAACGTTTCATGATTACTTCTTGAGATTTTTAGTAGCTTGATAAAGTAAGAAAAGTTTGAGAAGTCTGTGCTTTGATGTTTATCACAGTTTTCAAAAGTACCACGTGATATGCAAGGTTCTATCAGAGCAAGACAGTACAAATGTGAGGAGGTTTTGCTGGATTGGGCGGCAGGGTGGCTCAGCAGTAGAGTTACAGCACCAGGGACCTGGGTTCAATCCTGACTAAGGATGCTGTCTGTGCGGTGTTTGTACATTCTCCCCGTGACCCTATGGGTTTTCTCTGGGTGCTGTGGTTTCCTCCCGCATTGCCAAGATGTGCAGATTTGTAGGTCAATTGCCTTCTGTAAATTGCAACTAATGTGCAGGTTTGCAAAACTGGGGTAACATAAAACAGGTATGAGGGTGATCGATGGTCGGCGTGGACTTGGTAGGCTACAGGGAGACACAAAATGCTGGAGTAACTCAGCGGGTCAGGCAGCAATTCTGGAAATAGGAATTGGTGACATTTCGGGTCGAGACCCTTCTTCAGACTGAGCGTCAGGGGAGAGGGAAACTAGAGGTATGAAAAGGTACCAAGAACCAACTTTGTTCTTACACTGATTCACTGATATCGCAGTTAACACACAAAAAAAAGAAGTGTTTGTTTACATTAATCTTGTACAGGTCTCAATTTGTTAAAAAAAACAACCCAATCAAAACTATTTCCCCCCCAATATTCTACATTTAGACGAATTCATTCTTCAAATGACTTGATTTGAGATTCTGCAAAGAATCTTAACCGTATTGACAACTCAAGGTGAAACCCATTCATTGATAACATTAATCCCCAGAAATAAAAATAGCTTTGAGTCTGTGAGAAGCGATAGATGACAGCGATGGCGTGCTTGGATGAGATATCCAACCATTATTTTCGCAGTTAGACAGAGTAACCCTGGTTTCATTTCTGAATCATGAGAATGGCTGTTTCCCCCGTTTAAAAGCTTAAAGAGCTATTAAGATGGACAAATTGCTAGTTAAACAGCTGGAAATGTAAATAACAATTTTAACAGTTCGCTGCCCTTCATTCAGAACGCAGATCCACTGATCTTCTCGGCAGAGTGGATTAAACCCCTCTCTCCCTCTCTCTCTCACTCTCACTCTCTCTTCTGCCTTGTTTTATTATACTGTCATTGGGAAGAGGATTGTATGGGGCTTTTCTCCACACTGTGGGATTAATGAATGGAGCTCGGTGTGTCCCGGGGCCTCCTGTGGCCTCCCATTTAGTAAATCCACACACGTTTTTTTTTTAAAGCGAGCAGACGTTTCTGTGATTTTCACGCCTTATTTTCCCCCCCTGGAGAACGCTTCAATCGCGCCATTCTGTCTTTGTATTTGGGGGTAATGATGTGGTCTGAAAGCACCGGTCACGATGGGACCCATTAACGTGGCGATACCCCAACCCTAACACAAAGCTTCAATTCAGACATATATATATATATGTGTGTGTGTGTGTGTATATATATATATATATCTCGCTCTCTCTCCATATATATATATATACACACACACACACATATATGTCTGAATTGAAGCTTTGTATATATATATATATATATATATATATATATATATATATATATATATGTCTCGCTCTCTCCATATATATATGTCTCGCGCTCTCTCTATGCACACACACACATATATATACAAACATATATATATATATATATATATATATATATATATATATATATATATATATATATATATATATATATAGATACTACACGACATAATACTACACAGTATATATATCATATATATACTATTTATATAATGTGTGCCTGGGACAGAAATGATTATAACATTAAGTTATTACAACATTTATTTTTGTAATCATTCATCATGTGAAATGCAATGGCATGACCCAAGGAAATATGATAAATAGCATTAAATATTCACCAGACAAAAAATAAACCCGTCTTTGTGAAGTCAACGCTTTAAATAAATGTCAGCTGGGAATTGAATAATTTCCTAATAATCTGACAAGATATGTTATTTTTTCTGCAAAGTTGTTGCACTGTCTAGTGTTACTCCTCATGCACCTACGCCCACCCGAATTTGACACCGCGTGCTTTTATTTTTGTGGTTTGGTTAAAATATATATTGATTTTGTTATTAGCTTAGCTGAAATGCCACTGACAATTCACCGAGGCGCTGAAATTGTAGACTGTTTTGCAACAAAAATGATAACTTTGGTTCTTTTCCCGATTCCAGAAGCCAGCTGCCGATCCGAAGAACTGACAATGAATAAGGAAAAGTGTATTTTAAAAACGACAAAGCGTCGTCGAAAGGTAACATCTGCTAGGTCTTGCAAAATGATGATAGTTTCCACAGTGCGTCTGGAATTCGACTAACAGATTAAAACATCTTTCTTTCATCCGCTCAATGTCTGATTTTTTTTCTCTCCTCCCTCCCCCCCCCCCCCCCCCCCCCCCAAAAAAAAACCGTCTCTGTATTTCTGGGAGCTTTGATCGATCGGGCATGCAATGGTTTTTGTGTGTGTTTGTGTGTTTGTTCCACCTGTAACTTCATTGAACGCCATCGATAGGAGGCGCCCGATCTCAACAGTTACAAGAGGCTTGCTGGCCAGCGTGGGAAAACCAATGTTAACTCAACGTTCATTCATTCAGTCAGTATTATTCACCCGGTCTGTACACATCCCCGGCTGTATTGTGGACACGCCGTGCAATTAAAATTAACACCTTCTTACTTTTTACGCTTGTTGCTACGCACGTTTGAACCGGCGTTTAATAAATAGGTTTTGTACACCGGAATTAAATGTCTTTAAAACATCTTTTCTGCTAAATGATGTGCAGAAAAGTGGCCACGTTTGGTTAAGAAAACATGCAGGTTTTAATTATTGAGGCGTTTAAAAAAAAAACAAAAAAACATGCATTTAATTTTTTTAATGCATATTTAAATTTTTTCTTTAAATTAAAAAATATACTGTACATAAAATGCTGGGGTAACTCAGCTGGACAGGCAGCATCTCTGGAGAGAAGGAATGGGTGATGTTTCGGGTCGAGACCCTACTTCAGACCCTTCTTTCGTCCTATAAATAAAATATATATGCATTAAAAAAAATTAAAATGCATATTAAAATACACATTAAAAAAAATTAATGCATATATATTTTTAATATAACTAAATGCATAAATATATGTATCTTCAGTGCTTTTGTTTAAAGTTAGACACAAAATGATGCTATATTTAAGAGGGAGTTAGATGTGGCCCTTGTGGCTAAAGGGATCAGGGGGTATGGAGAGAAGGCAGGTACAGGTTACTGAGCTGGATGATCAGCCATGATCATATTGAATGGCGGTGCAGGCTCGAAGGGCCGAATGGCCTACTCCTGCACCTATTTGCTATGTTTCTATGTAACTCAGCGGGTCACCATCTACTTCCCCGTTCTGAAATCAATAATTAGTTGTGTCCGAAGGAACTGCAGATGCTGGTTCACATTGAAGACAGACAAAGTGCTGGAGTGACTCAGCTGGTCAGGCAGCATCTCTGGAGAGAAGAATCGGGTCGAGACCCTTCTTCAGACTGAGAGTCAGGGGAGAGGGAGACACAAGAGATAAAGAAAGGCGAGGTTTGAAAACGAATCATCAAAGCGGACGCGGATCAGGAAACAATTAGTCCCCTGGAGCACAAAAGAAAGGTTACAACCCGAAACGTCACCTATTCCACTTCTCCAGAGATGCTGCCTGACCCGCCGAGTTCTTGAGCTTTTGAAAAAATTAAGCACTGTAGAACGAAGTAGTATAAGAAAATAACTGCAGATGCTGGTACAAATCGAAGGTATTTATTCACAAAATGCTGGAGTAACTCAGCAGGTCAGGCAGCATCTCAGGAGAGAAGGAATGGGTGACGTTTCGGGTCGAGACCCTTCTTCAGTCTGAAGAAGGGTCTCGACCCGAAACGTCACCCATTCCTTCTCCCCTGAGATGCTGCCTGAACTGCTGAGTTACTCCAGCATTTTGTGAATAAGCACTGTAGAACGACTGAGTTACTCCAGTATTTTGTGTCTGTCTTCGTCGTCTGCACCTTGGGTTTCGCTTTCAAGTTTCGTAGCTGTTACTGACTTACTAATGGAAAGCATTTTAAAAAACTGTGCGCGGAAACTGTGCAAACGGAGACCAGAATCAATCAGGTTGAAGGTAGAAAGGTCGGGCGGAAGGGAAAGATGTTTGTGTATATGGATACAATTACTGCAGCGGCGGAGTTATTGGGTCCGGGCAAGACACACACTCACCAGGGAAACTTGCAAGACTTGTTAAAATAAACCGAGGGGAGGCAGGCGGGCTCCTTCTGATCTCTGCAAGGGCTCGAACTGAAACAAGGGACCCGATGCAATTTTCCATTCCAACAGAGCAAACAAACCCGGGGTTTCACCTGCTTCTGCAACCCCCGGTTAAATGGACAATGAGTCCTTAATTAGGAAGAATAGGACAACATTTACATTTGCGATCCCACTTTCTAATGAAGTGCTTAATTGGCCAGGGGGACGGTTTCATTCAACACAAAGTTGAACAGGAACACTTGCAACTTTTTTTCCGGTGAAAAAAATGTGTAGACACAGAACTCCCTTTCATACCGTCAATTAGTGTATATATAGCCTTGAATCCTCAAAAAACACATGGGTGCAAGTTATTAGTCATTAAGTACCTTCTTTTCTTTTTAGTGCAGTTGTACAGTTTGTCTTTGACTTTACTTTAGACTTTGGAGATACAGTGTGGAAGAAGGCCCTTTGGCCCATCGAGTCCACGCCGACCAGCAATCACACCATACACTAGCACTATCCCACACTCCAGGGACTATTTACAATTTTACCGAAGCCAACAAACCTAAGATAGGCACAAAGAGTTGGAATAATTCAGCGGGTCAGATATCCTCTCTGGAGTAGGTGACGTTTCGGGTCATATCATATCATATATATATAGCCGGAAACAGGCCTTTTCGGCCCACCAAGTCCGTGCCGCCCAGCGATCCCCGTACATTAACACTATCCTACACCCACTAGGGACAATTTTTTATTTTTTTTACATTTACCCAGCCAATTAACCTACAGACCCTTCTTCAGACCGAGAGCCGGGGGAAAGGGACATGAGCGATATAGAAGGCAAATGGAACAAATTAATTAGAGATAAGCAAAAAGGTTGGCGTGTGCGAGGAAAGCGGAGCGCCTGGAGAAAACCCACGCGGGTCACGGGGAGAACGTACCAACTCCGTACAGATAGCAGGGTCAGGATCGAAGCCGAGTCTCTGGCGCAGTAAGGCAGCAACTCTACCGCTGCACCACCTGTTCGGAGCTGATCAAGCTTGGGTTACTCTGGTAGCTCACTGCACTAGCAAGCCAGAGCATCTGGAGAATCTTGCCCTCTTTGTCCAGCCTTCTAAAGGGCGAGCAAGGGTCCCAACCCAAAACGGAGTCCGTCTATTCTCTCCCCAGATGCCGCCTGACCCACTGTGTTCCTCCAGCACTTTGTGTTTGGCTCAAGATTCCAGCATCTGCAGGATCTTGCATATCCAAAGGATTTATCTTGCTTTTTTCCTCACTTTCAAACTGCCCCGAGCACTGGGTGTTTGTTTATAAGATGGAGATTGGCAGATTCTTGATCAGTAAGGTTGTCGAAGATTATGGGGAGAAGGCAGGAGAATCGGCTTGAGAAGGATAGATAGTGACAGGAGCAGAATTAGGCCATTTGGCCCATCAAGTCTATTCCGCCATTGAATCATGGCTGATCCATCTTTCCCTCTCAACCCCATTCTCCGGCCTTCTCCCCATAACGCTGGAAGCCTGTGCTAATCAAGAATCTGTCAATCTCCGCCATAAAAATATCCATTGAGATCAGCCATGACCTAACATGGTCCAATAACACTGCTGCACTGGTCAAGAAGGCACAGCAACGACTGTTCTACCTAAGAACACTGAAGAAGTCTGGTCTACCCCAACAGCTGCTGACGACATTCTACCATTGCACCATAGAGAGCATCCTAACACATGGTACCTCAGCTGCACGGAGGCACAGAGGAAAGCTCTTCAGCGGGTAGTCCATAGAGCTCAGAGGACCATCGGAACACAGCTACCAGCCTTGGAGGGCATCTACAACACACGATGCCTCAGAAAAGCCACCAGCATCCACAAAGACTCTTCACACCCCTGCAACAGTCTGTTCGAACTTCTACCATTGGGCGGATGATACAAGGCCTTCTGTGCCTGCACTTCCAGACTCAGGAACAGCTTCATCCCCAGGGCCATAGCTGCTATGAACCGGTGCTGCTGAGCCGGATGGTCACATCGCACAGTGATCCGGCACAGATCTACTTGCACTTTATTCTGTTTTAAAACTGTTCCAATTTGTTTCATTGGGTTGTTTAAATTAATACTGACTAGCTAATTAATTTATTGCATCGTATGGGAGGCGCATTCCCAATCTCGTTGTACCCCTGTACAATGACAATAAAGATATATTGTATTGTATTGTATTGAATGGCAGAGTAGACACAATGGGTTGAATGGCTTAATTATGTTCTTATGACATGAGCATAATCTGAACAAATTCACATGAGCAAAGTCACATGAAGGTAAACACCTCGATTGAAAAATATCTGACTCGATCCCTATCAAACCTGTCTTCGGATTACTTGCTTGGTCTGCTTTTAAGCTTGATTTGGATCATGATAAGTTTTCACCATTTAGTCCCCCTTTAAGCAATTGGTGATGAAACCTGCATCTCATCCAAATCAGACCAAGCTGATCCATTGGCTGGAGAATCTGGTCCTGAAAATACTTGTCTGGGCACAGAGGTGACTGAGACCAACTCTGAACTAGCACCAGACATTAAACTGATTGTGTATGATGAAGCTATTTATTCACAAAATGCTGGAGTAACTCAGCAGGTCAGGCAGCATCTCAGGAGAGAAGGAATGGGTGACGTTTCGGGTCGAGACCCTTCTTCAGACTGATGTCAGGGGGGCGGGACAAAAAGCTAAACAGTTGGGAGCTTTGTTCGGGATACTAATGTTAATCCACAACCATCGTATGAAGTGCTGGAGGAGAGTGGATCGCTGTTGCATTCAGTTGAAGTAGCACCAGAAAACCATGAATCTTCGGATCAAGAAATGATAGAACTGGAAACTTCAGGGGATCCTGCACCAGAAATCCCAGCACACCTTGAAGACGTTTCAACCAAAGTAATTGCTGAACTAACTAGTTCCACAGAAAACTCTACAGTTTTTATCGATGGTGGAAGACTAAATGGATCACCATCACCAGCAAAACTGAAGATGACCGCCCAGAAATCTCTGTCACAAATGGAACTACTCTGGATGGTGAACTGAGAAACCAGAGCACAGTGGAGATGGTCACTATTGTCTAGACTTACCTTTCAAGTTAGGAAACGCCAGCGAAAGTGGCTATTGCACTGTTTCATATCTAAAACTAGACAAATACATCTTCTGGACCGATAGCACAATGGTGCTTAAGTACATCAACAACGAAACCAAACGCTTTCAAACATTTGTAGTAAACAGAATCTCTTTTGTAAGGGGTGCTACTGATGTATCCCAATGGAGATATGTTGGTACAAAGGAAAACCCTGCAGATGAAGCATCAAGAGGACTAACAGCACACCGCTTCTTAAGCTGGAAGAGAAGAAGATTGAAGAAGATCCTGGCCAATGGGCAAAACATTGGGGACCATACCAGATGCACAAGGTCTTGTGCGCACAGTTCAACTTCAGACTAAGAGCAACATCTTGGAAAGACCGATAATGAAGATATGTCTGCTCCTAGAAACTGATACCTGAGTACAGCAAAGACTGATGGCCTTAAACATTGAAGAATCACTAAAGTAGATTAGATGCCAACATTTAATGCATGCTTTATTTTGATTATGTGTGAAGTTTTTATGGCTCCTTTTAATGTTTGTTAGTAATTGTTTTGTAATATACATAGAACAATTAGGGGCCGGTGTGTAGGAGTCATTTGTGTTTATTAGCTGTCTTAGCCTATTATATTATTTTGTATCTTGCAGTTTTATTTTTGGACACTTGAGGGTTGTCATGAGATGAACACATATATGGGTCAAGCTGGAAAGGGTACAGAGAAGATGTACGAGGATGTTGCCAGGACCAGAGGGTCTGAGCTATAGGGAGAGGTTGAGTAGGCTGGGACTCTATTCCTTGGAGCGCAGGAGGATGAGGGGTGATCTTATTGAGGTGTATAAGTCATGAGAGGAATAGATTGGGTAGATGCACAGAGTTTCTTGTGCAGAGTAGGTGGATCAAGGATGAGAGGAGAAAGGTTTAAGGTGAAGGGAAAAAAGATTTAATAGGAATCTGAGGAGTCACTGTTTCACACAAAGGGTGGTGGGTGTATGGAACAAGCTGCCAGAGGAGGTAGTTGAGGCTGGGACTATCCCATTAAGAGACAGTTAGACAGGTACATGCGTAGGACAGGTTTGGAGGGATACGGACCAAATGCGGGCAGGTGGGAGTAGTTTAGCTGGGACATGTGGGCAAGTTGGACTGAAGGGCCTGTTTCCGCATTCTAGGACTCTGTAACAATTGTGACAGAATCAGGTAATGTGAAATGGGAATGAAGTCAGCAACTGTTACTGCTTGACATTTGTAACTTATAGAAATAGGGAAGTATTTTTGGATCATTAACTAGTTTCGAAGACAGTGACACTTCTAAAACAATTATAAAAGTTTTCCCGGCATCATTGCTGGTTCAATGATTTATTTGTATTTGGCAATTTGATATTCAGAAATATTCATTGAAAACACGCTACCCTGTCAACAAATTCAGGAATCTTAATTTATCAGAATTACTGTATCCAAACGTTGCAGAACGTGATCCTACAACAAACAGTTTAATTATGTCCACGCTGTGCACGCAAATTGATGTATTTAATTCACACCGAGCACATTGATCTAATTGGTACCTCAGGGGAAATTAGTGGCTTTCATCTCTTCAGTGTGTATTGTGCGATTTCCACTCCCCCCCCACAGGGAATTCAAGTCAGTAACTTAGAGAGAAAAAAAACCCTCCACCTCTTATTATTGATCCGCTCTTAGAAGCTTTAATCAGATACTTATCTCTAAACCATGTGTGGGAAGAAACTGCAGACCGCTGGTTTAAACCGTAGATAGACACAAAATGCTGGAGTAACTCAGCGGGACAGGCAGCATCTCTGGAGAGAAGGAATGGGTGACGTTTCGGGTCGAGACCCTTCTCCTTCTCTGCTGAGATGCTGCCTGACCTGCTGAGTTACTCCAGCATTTTGTGAATAAATACCTTCGATTTGTACCAGCATCTGCAGTTATCTTCTTATATAACAATGATCTATTCTACATTTTCCTTGACTCTCGTCCCCTTTGATCTCTTGTTTTCACACCTTATCCTTCCATATCTCTAATATCCCTCTCCCTTGACTCTCAGTTTGAGAACGGGGCTCGACTCTTCACCCATTTCACTCGACTCGCCCGTCACCCATTCCTTCTCTCCAGAGATGTTGTCTGTCCCGCTGCGTTACTCCAGCATTTTGCGCCTTTCTTGACTTCAAACCCATCACTGGGTTAGTGATGGTTCAGCACTAGATTGGCACACTGCCCTCCGTTTAAACAGTCCATCCAAACATACCCATTAAACTCATGTGAAGGTAAATGTCTCGATATTATATTTGTGTTAAGTTCATCCATATTTCCTTTGTTCTGACATCTGGGGCCAAAAAAAACATCCACATCACACGACTTCCCCTGTGGTTGTCAAGGAGATAGGAGGTGGACACGGACGCCTTGTCGACTCGAATTGGTACAGTTCTGGGGTATTTATTTCACAAAATGCTGGAGTAACTCAGCAGGTCAGGCAGCATCTCGGGAGAGAAGGGATGGGTCGAGACCCTTCTTCAGACTGGGAATCCCTCGCCAAGATAATGGGGAAGATGAGGCTCGAAGGCAGGTCTATAACGCAAACCAGGCTGCCAGTGGATAGAATAGAGACAAGTGTCATCTCAGCAGCCCGGCCTCGGACGCACTGGGGCATTGATTGCACCTTTACAGAGAGAGACAGAGGCTCGTTGCAATGGCCCAGTGCTCAACATGAGAAACAATGCACGCTCGCTTGCAATGTTTGCTCTTGAAGCGACCAGAGCGGTCGGTGCAAAGCCCACAACTCGGGACACAACCCGCGTCGCTTTGCAAACGACCCACCGGCTTGCTGCTGGTCAAGCTCCACATACCCCACCCCATACCCCACCCCCCCCCCTCTCCTCCTTACCCCCAAGAGGCGCGATCTCACCCGGCCACGCACACAACAAAAGCTCCCACTTTGTTTTTTTGTTGCGATGCAAAACCATTGCGCCCCCGTGCAAATAAAAACAACGAGGGGGGGACGCGAGGGGGTGGAGATGGAGACTCCCCTTCGTCAATGAGAAGGCTGGACCTCTCCTCGCGGGTGCCGGGGAAGGGAAGGGAAGGGGAGAGAAGGGGAGGTGGGAATCCAGGGACCGCGTCCCGTCTCCCCGGGACCGCGTCCCGTTTTCCAATCCTGTCCCAGACGCTGCCCCCCGCGCCTCGCCTCACTGCGCCCGCCACCCCCCTCTCTCTCTCTCTCTCTCTCTCTCTCCCCCCCTCCCACTCCCTCTCTCCCCTCCCTCTCACCCTCTCTCTCTCTCTCTCTCTCTCTCTCTCTCCCCTTTCCCCCTCCTTCTCCCCCTCCCTCTCCCCCTCCCTCTCCCCCTCCCTCTCTCTCTCTCTCTCTCTCTCTCTCTCTCTCTCTCTCTCTCTCTCTCTCTCTCTCTCTCTCTCTCCCTTTCCCCTCCTTCTCCCCCTCCCTCTCCCCCTCCCTTCCCCTCCCTCTCTCTCTCCCACCCTCCCTCTCCCTCCCTCTCTCTCTCTCTCCCTCCCTCTCTCTCTCTCCCTCCCTCCCTCCCTCCCTCCCTCCCTCTCTCTCTCTCCCACCCTCTCCCTCCCTCCCTCCCTCCCTCTCAACCACCACCACAAAGCGTCTTTTTGCAACAGCCCGGTTGGTTTGTGTCGTGCACGCGCGCTGGGAATGCGCCCTGCTCGTGCCCGTGCGCGTGCCCGCAGGGGGCGCGCCTGTGCCCCCTGACGCTTCCCGCATGAAAATGAGGCTGTCAGCTCCTCAGATTCTCAGTCCAAACGCGTCTTATCAAAGAAACACCGAGGATCGAAACATATCATTATGGGCACTGTTTGTCTTTCATGGCACCTCTGTTTGCTTTTCGTCCTGTTAAATACTTGTCGTTCCTTGGGAACTAGTGGGACTGTCGGTAAGACTTCTGCAATTTGAAACATTCTCTCTGTAACCTTTTAAAAAATATATATATATATATTGCAAACTGTGAAAGAGGAATTTGAGTCTGTTTATTTTTTTATTTTTTTTAGTGAGGGTGAGTGTTTGTCAGTTATATACATTTCGGGGTGGGGAGGGAGGGAGGGAGAGGGGGTGAGAGGGGGGGGTGAATGAATGTTTGCAACCAGTCAATGTGTGGTAAGACTCTTTTTATTTTGTCCCGTCCCGGGCTTTGAAGCCACGACTTCCAAGAGATTTCCGTTCAGCCGCCTGGCTGTGTGTGTATGTCCCCCAATGTTGAAATCTGCAGCTAATCCTTAACATTTTGCAAGGGGAAATATTTGCAACTTTCAGAAGCCATTAAGCACCCCCGCCAGCACGACACTTTTATTACTGCTCAAGGAACAGAATACAGTAGTACCTGGGGGAAAGGCGAAACAAAGGAGTAAGCATTTTCTTTCAGTTCTTTTAATTGTGGCCGTTTTGTATTTTAATGCAAACGTGGGGCTACTTTCAAGCTTTTATTTTTAGCAGCCCCAACGTCATTTATATTAGTTAAAACGTCCGAGACTCTCTCTCCCTCCCCCCCCTCCTCTCCCTCCTAATCTAATTGGAAGTTTTTGTGCAAATACTAAACGTCCTGAACTTGAATAAAGTTTGTAATGTCGAGTGTGTGAACGAACTGCAGATGCCGGTTTAATCCGAAGATATTTGTTTAACTTTTGCACTGTGAAATGATTGCAAGTCTGGTTTTCCTAATGTGTTTTTTTTTTTTTTAAATGCCTCTGTTAAAACACTGGGCCGTGTATTTCGGAAGGATTATAACCAAGTTGCTTTTGTTGCATGTTATATTTTATAGAGTCTTACTTTATATTGTGGAATACTTTATATTGGGGGAAAAAAACAAACAGATTTGCAGTGATTAAATAGTTAAAATTGAGAGATTGGAAGGGAGTTTGTACTAGGACAGATATTCCCTGCAGAAAGAGCGATATTTTACTTATTGGTTAACACACAGACTGATCCCCCCCCCCCTCCAGTACTCATGAAAAGCCCCCTTTGGGCTCATTTGCAGTTTAATTCTGCGGACGGCGGCGACACCAAGGAACCCAGCTGTCAAGTCCCGTGAAACCATCGGGGAGGAGTACTTGATAATGGGTCAAAATATGACAAGGCACTATTTATTTTCTGCTTCGCTGCAGCCGACTGCTGCTTGTCGGAGATCTAGTCTCGGATTGCCTCCCAGTTCATTTTATCTGAAACTCAGTTTGGGATTTGATCGAGCCGGCAGATTCAATCGATTTAACAACAACAACAACAACAACAACAACAACAACAAAAAGCCGGCTGATTCCTTAAAGGGGGAGGGGAAGAGGAGAAAATGAGTGTCTATGAATAAATAAAAGGTCTTCCTCGTCCAAAAGACTCCCGTAAACGTTTAAACGCTCATTAGATTGCCATTATTGTCAAGGCCATTGCAATCTGTTAGATGCGGCCTCAATGAACCCTTCTGACCAAACCTACATCGCCACAAGATGCAATAGTGACCAAGTGGCCAGGGGGTTTGTGGATGAATTTGCAATGCACGCCCGCTTCACGTCTGACTCTCGAAGGACCCATGGGCACCGAGGGAACGCGGACAATGAATGGTCCGGCTTCGACACAGATGGATAATGACACTCACTGCGAACAAATCGATGACCAGTCTCACCCCCCCCCCCCTCCCCTCGCCCAGCCCAGCAGCCGCCGGCTTATTGACAGTAATCCATTAATCAATAGCGCCGGCTCGAATAATGATGCCTCGGGGCCAATTAGCAATTCAAATTGGGACTTTTAAATTATATATGTATAAGAAGATAACTGCAGATGCTGGTACAAATCGAAGGTATTTATTCACAAAATGCTGGAGTAACTCAGCGGGTCAGGCAGCATCTCAGGAGAGAAGGATTGGGCGACGTTTCGGGTCGAGACCCTTCTTCAGACTTTTAAATTATTTGTTTTTTAATTAACTCACGAAGCACGAGTCGCCAATTTCCAAAGGAAATGCTCACAAAGTTGCCCATTCCCATCTGTTTAAAAAAACAAAATTCAATGGGGAAATCAGAATTGTTTTTATATTTAACGCGACATTGAACTGAACCAAGCGCCTTGGCGTTTGTTATCACTGTAGCAAATTTGCTGTTGAGATGTTGGAAATTGACAGACCTGTGTTAATTATAAGTAAATAAATCCCTCTTTTCGTTTGCCAGCAGCCCCGGTGTGTGTACGTCTATCTACACGCGAATTAAAATGATGTGCATTTAGACAATATCACTGTCTAAAGTTTTGAGCCGGTTTAGATTTAAAAAATATATAAATGTGCATCTTTGATGAACTTTACACGTTATGCTGCTTTGGTTTGACTCATACGGGCGAGAGATACCAAAACAAAGCGGCCCAGAAGGCAGGTTTAACCAATGTTATCATAACTGCCTCTTAAATTACGAAGATAGACACAAAAAAAGCTGGAGTAACTCAGCGGGACAGGCAGCATCTCTGGAGAGAAGGAATGGGTGACGTTTTAATGGGCACCTCTTAATTAGCCCCTCGACTTCCTTATGACGTTCACCACCCAATATGCTAAGAGGATAGCCATACTGAAAGACATGTCTCCCGCTCTCCCCCTCTCTCCTCTTCCCCCTCTCCCCCTCTCCCCCTCTCCCCCTCTCTCTCCTCTCTCTCCTCTCCCCCTCCCCCCTCTCCTCCCCCCTCTCCTCCCCCCTCTCCTCCCCCCTCTCCTCCCCCCTCTCCTCCCCCCTCTCCTCCTCCCTCTCCTCCCCCTCTCTCCTCCCCCCTCTCTCCTCCCCCCTCTCTCTCCCCCTCTCTCCTCCCCTCCTCTCTCCTCTCCCCCTCTCTCTCCCCCTCTCTCCTCCCCTCCTCTCTCCTCTCCCCCTCTCTCTCCCCCTCTCTCCTCTCCCCCTCTCTCCTCTCCCCCTCTCCCCTCTCCCCCTCTCCCCTCTCCCCCTCTCTCCTCTCCTCCTCTCCCCCTCCCTACTCTCCCCCCCCTCTCCTCTCCCCCCCTCCCTCTCCCTCGGTTGGCATTTAAAAGACACGAGGCTGCAGTTCGGCGCGTTTGTTGTTCTTGCCCAGGCAGTGTTTGGCCTTCGAGGACCGTGAAATAACGTCGCACTGTCTGTGGCACCGAGTCCGAGCAAGCTGCACATGTGTCCCTCCACTATTGCCCCCTCTCTGGGAACGGCTCAGCTCTGGCGAAACCCAACACACATCTCCAACGCTCTCAGCGCGCACGTTTTGCAAGATACAAAACGCTGGAAAAAACTCAGCGGGACGGGCAGCATCTGTGGATATCAACCTTCTCCCCAGAGATGCTGCCCGTCCCGCTGAGTTACTCCAAGGGGTTGTGTCTTATCTTCGGTGCAAAGAAAGGCAACACATCTGCAGTTCATAACGACCGACACAAGTTGCAACATACATACTCGTCTGGAAACCACCCCCATCCCAACAGCATCTTAACACGATTAACCGAGGCTGTGCAAATCAAAACATAACAGGGGTCTGAAGAAGGGTCTCGACCCATTCATCCTCTCCAGAGATGCCGCCTGACCCGCTGAGTTACTCCAGCATGTTGTGTTTTTGTCCAACCTCGGTGTGAACCAGCATCTGCAGTTCCTTCCGACACATAACGAGGTTTGGCTTAGTATTTTTCCAAATGACTTAACAGACAGAGTAGGGGGACTGGAAAACACAATGACCTAAATCACACTATATCTGTCTGCGCGACCTTCCTGAATAACCACTATATTAGTTGCATTAACATTGCTGTTTTCTCTCTAGAGGTCCCAAAGTTTAGGCTTCAGTTCCATTCTTGATCGACAGGGGCAGTGGTGTCTCGAATCTTGTTGGCTCGGTTTAATAAAATTAAATGCATGCATTTTCGTTTTGAGGGTAGTTTGGTACCAAACATGTGAGAATGCAAGTTTGATTCTGTGTGAATTGTTGTGCTAATCTTTCCCCCCATCCCCTCATATTGCACCAGTAACAAAGTTACAGGAACCAAAGCTGAGGTTTCGGGACACTGTGCCAATCTATATTGGACGTGTGCGTGATAATATTCTAAATGTAGACGGACACACAAAGTGCTGGATAGAGCGGATGTGGAGAGGATGCAGGTCACGGGGAGAACGTACAAACTCCGTACAGACAGCACCCATAGTCAGGATCGAACCCGGGTCTCTGGCACTGCAAGCGCTGTAAGGCAGCAACTCTGCCACTGTGCAGGAGAATGAGGTTGAGAGGGGGAGATAGATCAGCCATGATTGAATGGCGGAGTAGACTTGATGGGCCGAATGGCCTAATTCTGCTCCTGGAACATGAACTTATGAGCTCAATAATATGAGTCTAATAAAAGGTTACCTTTGTTTACCTGTGCTTACATTGCAAAGATAGATCAGCCATGATTAAATGGTGGAGTAGACCTGCTGGGCCGAATGGCCTAATTCTGCCCCTGTGTCTTCTGGTCTTAAAGATCACAGCTGAGGTAAGGGTTGGCAGCCCAACAGTCGGGTGGCAAGATGGGCAAATTCCCTTTGTGCTGCCATCTCCTTACCACCACACCATGCACTAGAACATAACAGATAACATAGAAAATAGGTGCAGGAGGAGGCCATTCGGCCCTTTGAGCCAGCACCGCCATTCATTGTGATCATGGCTAATCATCCACAATCAGTAACCTGTGCCTGCCTTCTCCCCATATCCCTTGATTCCACTAGCCCCTAGAGCTCTATCTAAGTCTCTTTTAAATTCATCCAGTGAATTGGCCTCCACTGTCCTCTGTGGCAGAGAATTCCACAAATTCACAACTCTCTGGGTGGAAAAGTTCCTTCTCACCTCAGTTTTAAATGGCCTCCCCTTTATTCCAAGACTGTGACCCTGGTTCTGGACTCCCCCAACATTTGGATTTTTTTTCCTGCATCTAGCTTGTCCAGTCCTTTTATGATTTTATATGTCTCTATAAGAACCCCTCTCATCCTTCTAAACTCCAGTGAATACAAGCCTAGTCTTTCCAATCTTTCCTCGTATGACAGGTCCTTCCATCCTGGGGATGGAGTAATGCCACATGACATGGGTATAATTCGTCAATGGTCGACCATTGGAATGGCGATGCTTAACTCTTTCTCGTCTCGTTCTAGATCTCGATGAGTGCACTGTCGGGACCGATGATTGTCACATTGATGCCATCTGCCAAAATACACCCAAGTCCTACAAATGCATCTGCAAACCTGGCTACAAAGGAGATGGGAAACAATGCGAAGGTAAATGGAAGGCTAAAGTCTAGCGATTTACTTGCTCGCAGGGGAGAAGATTTTCCTTTCTGGTTATACACCAAATTATTCACACCTACAAGTGAATAGGTACAATCTTGCCCTTGCTCCAGGTGTCTTACAGCACCAGAGACCCGGGTTCGATCCTGACCTCGGGTGCTGTCTGTACGGAGTTTGTGTGTTCTCCCCGTGCAGGTTTTCTCTGAGTGCTCCAGTTCCCTCCCACATTCCAAAGACGTGCTGGTCTGTAGGTTAAAACTAAAACCATTGCCAATGCCCTTCATTAAGAAAGATGGCTTCCAAGAATGCCATAGGTTGAAATCTTTCCGGGTCTCTGGCGCTGTAGGTACGGGCGTACAGTAGCAACTCTACTGCTGCTCCACTGTGCCGCTCCTGGTCTGAGAATAGGTTTCTCGCCTCTAGTCTCATTTAGGAATGATATTGATATTACCAACAAAATCTAATCTCAGTCTTTCAAATGTCTAAAACTGCGTTTAAAACTAGCAATGTGTTCAAAGTTGTCTTTGGGACTACTGTTGTAGCTCGTGAATTACCAGCTTGCATCCATTTCATACACAGTATGTCCATGAACAGAGCCTAGTTTAGTTTAGAGATACTGCGCTGAAACAGGCCCTTCGGCCCATTGAGTCCGCACCGAACAGCGATCCCTGCACACTAACGCTAACCTGCACATACAGTAGGGGCAACTTACATTTATACCAAGCCAATTAACCTACAAATCTGGACATCTTTGGAGCGTGGGAGGAAACCGAAGATCTTGGAGAAAACCCACGTGGTCACGGGGAGAACGTACAATTTCCGTGCAGACAGCGCCCGCGGTCGGGATCGAACACGGGTCTCTTGTGCTCTAAGCGCTGCAGGGCAGCGGCTTTAACGCGACGCCATAAGTGGGCACCTCCCTTCACTGGTGTTCCATTGAGTTAGGCCCACAACTCCAAGGCTCAATGGTTAGTTCTGGTGTCCCAGAACCACCCCCCTCAATACCTGCTCTCACCACCTATGCTACCAGGATCTAGGAAGCTACAGGCAATTAATGCCGGCTCTTGGAGGGATTCTGAGCGATTTACCTTTGTGAAAGGCTTTGTGTTCAAGTCGAATGAACAACAGCCAATATGTGAGGCCTCAACTCCTTGGTCTTCTCACGCTGAGAGCAAGCTCGGTGTGCTGGTGTAGTTTGTTCGAACGATCGCTCTCCTTTCATTCTCTGACTCATCATCGTCTGTGATTCGTCCAACAGCGGCGCTGTCCTCGGCAAATTTAAAGAAGGAGTTGGATTGTAAATTGTCCCTAGTGTGTGTAGGATAGTGCTAGTATGCGGGGATCACTGGTTGGCACGGACTTGGTTGGCCGAAGGTCCTGTTTCCACGCTGTATCTCTAAACTAAAAAAAGACACACCCAACAGATTGAAATACTGCAATGGCCAGTTTATACACTATTTGGGACCTAAAACAGCAATGAACTAAATAAATGGATGGTATTGTTTTAGGGATAAATCTTGTCCAGAACACTGGGATAATCCAACCTGAGAACACAAGTAGAGGCGATGGTTTAATGCCTTCCGATACAGTGGTGGTAACAGTGGTGCCACGGTGGGGAGCCAGCCTGAGTGATGTGCTGACATTCCTGGAGTAAGGCTTGATCCCGTGACCTCCCACTGGGAAGAGAATGCTCCCATTGAAAACAATTGGCACACCAGTTCAGTTTAGTTTAGAGATACAGCGCGGAAACAGGCCCTTCGGCCCACCGAGTCCGCTCCGACCAGCGATCCCCGCACACTAACACAATCCTACACACACTAGGGAAAAGTTACACGTACACCAAGCTAATTAACCTACAAACTTGTACGACTTTGGAGTGTGGGAGGAAACCGAAGATCTCGGAGAAAGCCCACGCAGGTCACGGGGAGAGCGGACAGACTCCCTACAGAAAATCACCCATAGTCAGGATGGGAGCTGTAAGGCAGCAACTCTACCACTGTAAGGCAGCAACTCTACCACTGTAAGGCAGCAACTCTACCACTGTAAGGCAGCAACTCTACCACTGTAAGGCAGCAACTCTACCGCTGTAAGGCAGCAACTCTACCGCTGTAAGGCAGCAACTCTACCACTGTAAGGCAGCAACTCTACCGCTGTAAGGCAGCAACTCTATCACAGCGCCACCGTGATGCCCCAGATCTCAGATTCAGGTTCACCCTATCACTCCCCTATAAGTTCAGTTCAGTTTAGTTTATTGTCACGTGTACCGAGGTACAGTGAAAAGCTTTCGTTGCTTGCTAACCAGTCAACGGAAAGACAATGCATGATTACAATCGAGCCGCCCACAGTGTGCAGAGACATGATAAAGCGAATGACGTTTAGTGCAAGGTAAAGCCAGTAAAGTCCAATCAAAGATATTCCGAGGGTCACCAATGAGGTAGATTGTAGTTCAGGACTGCTCTCTGGTTGTGGTAGGATGATTCAGTTGCCTGATAACAGCTAGGAAGAAACTGTCCCCGAATCTGGAGTTGTACCTTTTGTCCGCTGGGAGAGGGGTCAAGGACAGCATAAAAATAAAAGAGAAGAAGTATAACATAGCAAAGAAGAGTGGGAAGCCAGAGGATTGGGACTCTTTTAAAGAGCAACAGAAGATAACTAAAAAGGCAATACGGGGAGAAAAGGTGAGGTATGAGGGTAAGCTAGCCAATAATATAAAGGAGGATAGTAAAAGCTTTTTTAGGTATGTGAAGAGGAAAAAAATAGTCAAGGCAAATGTGGGTCCCTTGAAGACAGAAGCAGGGGAATTTATTATGGGGAACAAGGAAATGGCAGACGAGTTGAACCGGTACTTTGGATCTGTCTTCACTAAGGAGGATACAAACAATCTCCCAGATGTTCTAGTGGCCAGAGATCCTAGGGTGACAGAGGAACTGGAGGAAATTCACATTAGGCAGGAAAAAGTTTTGGGTAGACTGATGGGACTCAAGGCTGATAAATCCCTAGGGCCTGATGGTCTGCATCCCAGGGTGCTTAAGGAGGTGGCTCTAGAAATTGTGGACGCATTAGTGATTATTTTCCAATGTTCTATAGATTCCGGGTCAGTTCCTGTGGATTGGAGGGTAGCTAATGTTATCCCACTTTTCAAGAAAGGAGGGAGAGAGAAAACGGGAAATTATAGACCAGTTAGTCTGACATCGGTGGTGGGGAAGATGCTGGAGTCAATTATAAAAGACGAAATTGCTGAGCATTTGGATAGCAGTAACAGGATCGTTCCGAGTCAGCATGGATTTATGAAGGGGAAATCATGCTTGACTAATCTACTGGAATTTTTTGAGGATGTAACTAGGAAAATTGACTGGGGAGAGCCGGTGGATGTGGTGTACCTCGACTTTCAGAAAGCCTTCGACAAGGTCCCACATAGGAGATTGGTGGGCAAAATGAGAGCACATGGTATTGGAGGTAGGGTACTGACATGGATAGAAAGTTGGTTGACAGACAGAAAGCAAAGAGTGGGGATAAATGGGTCCCTTTCAGAATGGCAGGCAGTGACTAGTGGGGTACCGCAAGGCTCGGTGTTGGGACCGCAGCTATTTACAATATACATCAATGACTTGGATGAAGGGATTAAAAGTACCATTAGCAAATTTGCAGATGATACAAAGCTGGGTGGCAGTGTGAACTGTGAGGAAGATGCTATGAGGTTGCAGGGTGACTTGGACAGGTTGTGTGAGTGGGCGGATGCTCGGCAGATGCAGTTTAATGTGGATAAGTGTGAGGTTATCCACTTTGGTGGTAAGAATAGGAAGGCAGATTATTATCTGAATGGTATCAAGTTAGGAACAGGGGACGTACAATGAGATCTGGGTGTCCTAGTGCATCAGTCACTGAAAGGAAGCATGCAGGTACAGCAGGCAGTGAAGAAAGCCAATGGAATGTTGGCCTTCATAACAAGAGGAGTTGAGTATAGGAGCAAAGAGGTCCTTCTGCAGTTGTACAGGGCCCTAGTGAGACCGCACCTGAAGTACTGTGTGCAGTTTTGGTCTCCAAATTTGAGGAAGGATATTCTTGCTATTGAGGGCGTGCAGCGTAAGTTTACTAGGTTAATTCCCGGAATGGCCGGACTGTCATATGTTGAAAGACTGGAGCGACTAGGCTTGTATACACTGGAATTTAGAAGGATGAGAGGGGATCTTATCGAAACGTATAAGATTATTAAGGGGTTGGACACATTAGAGGCAGGAAACATGTTCCCAATGTTGGGGGAGTCCAGAACCAGGGGCCACAGTTTAAGAATAAGGAGTAGGCCATTTAGAACAGAGATGAGGAAAAACATTTTCAGTCAGAGAGTTGTGAATCTGTGGAATTCTCTGCCTCAGAGGGCAGTGGAGGCCAATTCTCTGAATACATTCAAGAGAGAGCTAGATAGAGCTCTTAAGGATAGCGGAGTCAGGGAGTATGGGGAGAAAGCAGGAACGGGGTACTGATTGAGAATGATCAGCTATGATCACATTGAATGGGGGTGCTGGCTCGAAGGGCCGAATGGCCTACTCCTGCACCTATTGTCTATTGTCTATTGAAGTTCAAAACCCAATTACATTCACCCATGTGTTGAACGACCCTTCTGAAAACAGCACCCATGTTGTGCTACAAATCATCCTCATGGATATATTCTCCCAGAAATGGGGGTCCCTGATTTACCCCCCCATCTTACATCCTAAAACTGGAGGAAAGATTTGAGTCTTGGGAAGTCACGGACAGGAACGCTGGATTGCAAGATTTTTGTTTTTGTTTGAGAGATCCATAGATTTTTAGATTTTAGATTTTAGATTTAGAGATACAGTGCGGAAACAGGCCCTTTGGCCCACCGAGTCCGCGCCGCCCAGCGATCCCCGCACATTAACACTATCCTACACACACTAGGGACAATTTTTACATTTTCCCAGATAATTAACCTACAAACCTGTACGTCTTTGGGGTGTGGGAGGAAACCCACGCAGGTCACGGGGAGAACGTACAAACTCCGTACAGACGGCGCCCGTAGTCAGGATCGAACCTGAGTCTCCGGCGGTGCATTCGCTGTAAGGCAGCAACTCTATCGCTGCGCCACCTTGTTGGCTGTGGAGGAGGTGATCCCCAATGTTGGCTATGGAGGAGGTGATCGAAGGGATATGTGGATGCGAGCAGTGGAACTGGGATGAGGAAGAGAGGGAATGCAAGGGTTATTTGAAATTAGATAAATCATTATTCATACCACATCGTTGCCGGCTCTGATTTGTCCTGAGCCTTTTCATACCTCTAGTTTCCCTCTCCCCTGAGTCTCAGTCTGAAGAAAGGTCTTGACCCGAAACATCACCCATTCCTTTTCTCGGGAGATGCTGCCTGCCTCTCGGGTCAGGGTCCTCCACATGTTGACCAGCGATCCCTGTACGCTTTAGGGACAATTTACAATTTTACCGAAGCCAATTAGCCCTCAAACCTGCATGTCCTTGGGGTGTGAGGGGAATCCAGAGCACCCGGAGAAAACCTGCGCAGGTCACGGGGAGAACGTACAAACTCCCATAGTCAGGATCGAACCCGGGACTCTGGCACCGCGAGGCAGCAACTCTACCGCTGCGCCGCCGTGTCGGTGGGGAGCAGTGGATGGATTGGAAAGGGGATAAAACTGGAGTCCCTCAGCTAATACGCTGTGGAATAAAAAGTCGAGTTCAGGCTTGGCTTGAAATAACTGCAGCGGGTACAAAGTATTAGGACAGAAGACTTTGCCACAATTCCCTGCAAAGTGGGTCTTTGCCTCTGCCCTCGGACGATGCAGGCCTTCAACACATTACCTGTGGGAGTGGTGGAAAATAAATAGAGGGACAACTCATTAAGAGAACATTCACAAGCCTCCAACCTGAAGCTAAAACAGAAAAACTCTCTATTTCATCAAAAGTTAAGAGCGGCCAAAGAAAGCAAGGAAATATTTTAGCTTTGGCTTACAAAACAAACAAACAAATAAATCAGTCTGGTAAGTGTTTTGCAAGTATTTGTACAGCTAAATTTATTTTAAAACCTACATTTGACTCATGGCAACATAAAACTACATTGGTTCCCAAAGCTACCTCCTTTGGTTCAATGGTACTTTATTTTGTCACATTACCTAGGTACAGTGATAGTCCTTTATTGCACACAGTTCAGTAACATTCTTGTTGGATATATGAATATTCATATAGAGGGCAGCATGGTGGCGCAGTGGTAGAGTTTCTGCCTTGCAGCGCCAGAGACATGGGTTCGATCCTGACTACGGGTGCTTGTCTGTACGGAGTTTGTATGATCACATCATGACCTGAGTGGGTTTTCTCCGGGCGCTCCGGTTTCCTCCCATACTCCAAAGATGTACAGGTGTGTAGGTTAATTGGCCTTGGTAAAATTGTAAATTGTTCCTGGTGTGCTGGGTTGTGTTGATGAGCGGGATCGCTGGTCGGTGCGGACACGGTGGGCCGAAGGGCCTGTTTCCGTACTGTATCTCTAAACTAAACTAAATTCTTAAGAATATATAGGATATTCTTACGTATACCCCACATACGCACAATCAAACTCTATCTCTAAAGGAACTGGGTATTTTGTTCGAGTTATGAAACATTTTTGTTCGGCATAACTATTTTGCACCAAGTTAGCATTGGAAACAACAGCACGATAGCGATATGGGTTCTTGCACATTTGAACTACAAGTGAGTCAAGGAAAGGAAAAATGCTGGAGTAACTCAGCGGGATGGGCACCATCTATGGAGAGAAGGAATTGTTGACGTTGCGGGTCGAGACCCTACTTCAGACTTCAAGGGATAAATGGCCAAGATTGGATCATTATGTCATCTTACCATTATGTTACTGAGTGGTGAAGCAGGCTCATGGGGCTGATAGACCTTCTCCTGCTTCTTATGGTCTCACTAATGGTACAATATCAATTTGCTGACATTGTCAATCATTGATACCGTTAACTCTGGCCTGGTACGTCTAGAAACCAAACTTGTTGCCAACAACAGCAACTCGAGTAAAAGTTCCCTTTTAGAGGAATGAAATGAAATATACTTTGGTTTTGAAAAAAAAGTAAACATTGTTCCTACTGTAACTATTTCAACATATTTCACCATTTTGTTTAGTCCTTCGTGCCCAGCTTAGTTTAGTTTAGAGATACAGCGCGGAAACAGGCCCTTCGGCCCACTGAGCCCGTGCCGACCAGCGATCCCCGCACACTAGCGCTATCCTACACACACTGGGGACAATTTACAATTCTACCAAGCCGATTCACCTACAAACCTGTACGTCTTTGGAATGTGGGGGAGAAACCGGAGCACCCAGAGAAAACCCACACAAGTCACGGGGAGAATATACAAACTCCGCACAGACAGCACCCGTAGTCAGGATCGAACCCGGGCCTCTGGCGCTGTGAGGTAGCAACTCTACCGCTGCGCCACCATGCCGCCCGTTATAATTGTCTTTCCTAATTTCCAGAATTTGAGAATGTCCCGTGGTTATTAATTGTGTCGGAGGGAACTGCAAATGTCGATAAGCAGTATATCGAAGATAGGTACAAAGTGCAGGAATAACTCAGCGGTTCAGGCAGCATCTCGGAAGTAAAAGGATGCCGTCCTATAGAACTCCATCATGGCTTCTCATCCAGACTCAAATGTGAGCTGAAATACAATAACGTGTATACACAACCCTAAAACAGTGTGGGTACAGTTGCTGAAAGGTTTTGTTGATATTAAAAATATGACCAATTCAGCAAGACATCCTCCATTTTCTTTACTGCTGCCTGCGAGCTGTTCTTTTCCTCAAGAGGTGAAGTCCCCTTCAGAGTCACTGAAAAAGCAGCGCTGTAGTGTTGTCACACGGTGGCACAGCGGTAGAGTTGCTGTCTCACAGCGCCAGAGACCCGGGTTCGATCCTGACTACGGGTGCTGTCTGTACGGAGTTTGTATGTTCTCCCTGCGACTTCATGGGTTTTCTCCGGGTGCTCTGGTTTCCTCCCACACTCCAAAGACGTACAGGTTTGTAGGTTAATTGATAATAATAATATATTCCTTTATTCCTCCCACACCGGCGACATTTGCAATTGGCTTTAGTAAGTCATAGTGTGTAGGATAATGCTGGTGTACAGGGTGATCGCGGGTCGGTGTGGACTTGGTGGGCAGAAGGGCCTGTTTCTGCACTTTATCCCTAAAGTCTAGAGTGTAAACTTGGTTCGGCAATTCTTCCAGCTGAGCTTGGTCTCCTCACTGAAGATGGACACAAAGTGCTGGAGTAACTCAGCGGGACAGGCAGCATCTCTGGAGAGAAGGAATGGGTGACGTTTCGGGTCGAGACCCTTCTTCAGACTGTGCTGTAAATGACCGAGATGCCATTTTGTGCCAACAACGTATCTGACCTCAACTCGCTGTGTTTTATTGGGGGACATCGCAGTGGCTCCTCTTTCCTTTAAATAGGACCTGTTTTCCAAGCGAATTGGCTCTGATTTCTGCCAAAGATACAGTTTGCTTTGAGTCATGCGACTCTTCCCACCCCCAATCTTTTGGCTAAACTAGGTATTCCCAATACATGCACTGAAAATAGAAACGATGTGGTGTAGGTGGAAAAGCCCTGTCGATAGTTTCCATGGAATGGAAATATATGTTGCAGTGATAAACAGAGTTACATTCATGTGGCACGGTGGCGCAGCGGAAGAGTTGCTGCCTTACAGCACCAGAGACCCGGGTTCCATCCTGACTCCGGGTGGTGTCTGTACGGTGTTTTGCGTTCTCCCCGTGACCGCGTGGCTTTTCTCCGGGTGCTTCGGTTTCCTCTCAGGTTTGTAGGTTAATTGGCTTCGTTAAAACGAAAATTGTGAATTGTCCCTAGTGTGTAGGATAGTGCTAGTGTGCTTGGTGGTTGGTATGGACTCGGTGGGCAGAAGGGCCTGTTTCCGCGCTGTATCGCCAAAGTGTAAAATGTTATGGTAAACCTCAGCTCGCATTTCGATAAGCCTGCCGCTGACAGCTGAGTCTCATAGAAGTTATCAGATTGTTGGAGAATCCAACTGACCTCCAAATCTTCCTCAGGGAATGTAATCTCCCGGTTGCCAAACACTCTAACTCCCCTTCCCGTTCCCCAACTGACATTTCTGTCCTGGGCCTCCTCCAATGTCAGTGAGGCCAAACGCAAATTGGAGGAACAGCACCTTATATTTCGCTTGGGCAGCTTACACCCCAACGGTATGAATATCGATTTCCTTAATTTCAACGTACTCTTGCTTTCCCTCTCCCCCCGTCCCTCCCCAACTCGAGTGGTCCTGCCAGTCTCGCTGTTTTATGGCTTCGTTATCACCTCTTCCACAGCCAACAATGGACCATTGTGGGCTCCACCTTTCCTGGGTCATGGGTGCCAGCTCTGATTTGTTCTGTACCTTTCCATACCTCTAGGTTCCCTCTCCCCTAACTCTCAGTCTGAATAGACAATAGATGCAGGAGGAGGCCATTCGGCCCCTCGCGCCAGCACCGCCATTCACTGTGATCATGGCTGATCATCCACAATCAGTACCCAGTTCCTGCCTTCTCCCCATGTCCCTTTACTCCGCCAGCTTTAAGAGCTCTATCTAACTCTCCCTTGAAAGCATCCAGAGAATTGGCCTCCTTCTCCGGCAGAGAATTCCACAGATTCACAACTCTCTGGGTGAAAAAGTTTTTTTTTTTTTTTTGAAGAAGAAGGGTCTCAACCCGAAAAGTCATCTATTCCTTTTCTCCAGAGATGCTGCCTGAGTTACTCCAGCATTTTGTGTCCATCTTCGGTGTAAAGCAGCATCTGCAACTCCTTCCTACACAATGCCATCTACTTCCCCAGTTTGGTCCAGATTGTGTCCAACTCCTGCCCTTGTTGGGCGAGTCCAGAAACAGGGGCCACAGTCTTAGAATAAAGGGGAGGCCATTTAAAACTGAGGTGAGAAGGAACTCTTTCACCCAGAGAGTCGTGAATTTGTGGAATTCTCCGCCGCAGAGGGCACTGGAGGCCAAATCACTGCATGGATTTAAGAGAGAGTTAGATAGAGCTCTAGGGACTAGTGGAATCAAGGGATATGGGGAGAAGGCAGGCACGGGTTACTGAGTGTGGATGATCAGCCATGATCACAATGAATGGTGGTGCTGGCTTGAAGAGCTGAATGGCCTACTCCTGCACCTATTTTCTATGTTTCTATGTTTCTATGTTTGCCGTTCAGTTAGTTCTTAATACGTTCACTGATGGGCAATGAGGGGTGTTTGGCTAATGCTCCAGGAGCAAGTTCTTTTAAGGAAATTCAGAATACTTGGAGCCAGGTTGCATAGCACAACCACTTCCAGAGCTGTTAAATTGGCCCATTATATGAGAAATGTTTTTCTGCAAGGGTACTTGGAGAATAAAGGATGAACAGAAATCAAGTTTAAGAGAGGTTAGTCGATGTCAAGAACTGAAAAGAATTTATTGTTGCCTCCCAGTCACAAAGATTATACTGTCATCTGCTATTCATTCCCTCCTTTCTCGATATAGCTCAAGTCAAGTCAAGTCAAGTCAAGTCAAATTTATTTGTCACATACACATACACGATGTGCAGTGAAATGAAAGTGGCAATGCCTGCGGGTTGTGCACAAAAAAGAATTACAGTTACAGCATATAAATAAAGTTAATAAGTTACTATTAATGTCGACAAAAATTTAGTCTCTGGGGTTATAAAAGTTGACAGTCCTGATGGCCTGTGGGAAGAAGCTCCGTCTCATCCTCTCCGTTTTCACAGCGTGACAGCGGAGGCTTTTGCCTGATCGTAGCATCTGGAACAGTCTGTTACTGGGGTGGGAGGGGTCCCTCATGATCTTGCTTGCTCTGGATCTGCACCTCCTGATGTATAGGTCCTGCAGGGGGATGAGTGTAGTTCCCATGGTGCGTTCTGCCGAACGCACTACTCTCTGCAGGGCCATCCTGTCCTGGGCAGAGCTGTTCCCAAACCAGACTGTAATGTTGCCGGACAGGGTGCTCTCTACAGCCCCAGAGTAGAAGCAATGAAGGATCCTCAGAGACACTCTGAATTTCCTCAGTTGTCTCGTAGGGCTAACGGAATCAAGGGATGTGGGGAGAAGGCAGGAACGGGGTGCTGAATTTGGATGATCAGCCATGATCATATTGAATGGCGGTGCTGGCTCGAAGGGCTGAATGGCCTACTCCTGCACCTATTTTCTGTGTTTCTATATTTTTTGCACTTTTTTTTATATAGAAGGTTGTCCTCCTAAGCTTTGTCAAATAAATATTCTGCGTGAGTTTTGCCTACTTTTCCGTAACACTATAGAATGGTCACAGAACTGAAGGAGGCCATTCGGCCCAACGTTCCAATGCCAGCTCCTCTTGTCAACTTGCTCAGAGTCGTAGAGTGATTCAGCGTGGAAACAGGCCCTTCGGCCCAACTAGCCCACACTGGCCAACATGTCCCGGCTACGCTGGTCCCACCTGCCCGCGTTTGGCCCATATCCCTCCAAACCTGTCCTATCCATGTACCTGTCTAACTGTTTCTTAAATGTTGGGATAGACCCAGCCTCAACTACCTGTTCTGGCAGCTTGTTCCGTACACCCGCCACCCTTTGTGTGGAAAAAGTTGCCCCTCAGATTCCTATGAAGGAACGTGACAATAAAACTAAACTAAACTGAAATTCAGAACAAAGGTTCTGAACTGGTGCCGGATCTGAGCCTTTTCATACCTCTAGTTTCCCTCTCCCCGACTCTCAGTCTGAAGAAGGGTCTCGACCCGAAACATCACCTATTCCTTTTCTCCAGAGTTGCTGCCTGAGCCGCTGAGTTACTCCAGCATCTTGTGTCCATCTTTCATGTTCATGTGCTGGGTTCTGCCATCATTGGTTGGAGATGATCTTTAAGTTTCCACCATAATTCTTGCCAAGACATGAGAAAACTAAGAGAATCTGTCGGTTGTAGCTTGTGGTGTTTCCTTGCTTTTTAGTTTACATAGAGCCCTGTATTTAAAACTTAGCCCAGTTGGCCCCTTAGTTTAAGAACTAAGAGGCATGGAACTACAGATGATTTTATACCGAAAAAAGACACAAAGTGCTGGAGTAATTCTGTGAATGTCACCTATCCATGGTCAAGTATCTGTGGAGAACATGGGGAGGTGAAGTTTTGAGTCGGGAGCCTTCCTCAGGCTGTGAAAAAGAGTCCTGGCCTGAGGAGATGCTACCTGGCCCGCTGAGTTACTCCGGCACTTTGTCTTTTTTTTTCAGTGACAAGATCTGTTCAGACTTGTTATCAGGCAACTCAACCATCCTACCAACAACTATGGTTGCGGTCCTGAGCTACTATCTACCTCATTGGAGACCCTCAGACTATCTTTGATTGTACTTTATCTTGCACTAAACGTTATTCACGTTATTCACTTTACCCTGTATCTGTACACTGTGGGCGGCTCGATTGTAAACATGTATTGACTTTCCACTGACTGGTTCGCACGCAACAAAAACTTTTCACTGTTCCACTGTACAAGTGACAATAAACTAAACATCTGTCCATGCCCAGAATCACACAAGGAGTAAAGTGAATAGACATTGACAATGAGGATAATCAGCCGTAGGAAATTGTTATTGGTGTCGGCTTATTATTGTCATGTGTACTAAGATACAGTGCAATACCAAGATTCGCTTGGGTAGCTTACAACCCAGCGGTATGAATATTGACCTCTAACCACGTAACCCTTGCATATAGCTAGCGAACTAGCCAACCAACCAACTAACCAACCAACTAACTAACGAACTAACCAACCAACTAACCAACTAACCAACTAACCAACCAACTAACCAACTAACTAACTGACTAACTAACTAACTAACTAACTAACTAACTAACTAACTAACTAACTAACTAACTAACTAACTAACTAACTAACTAACTAACTAACTAACTAACTAACTAACTAACTAACTAACTAACTGACTGACTGACTGACTGACTGACTGACTGACTGACTGACTAACAAACAAGTTAACTAGCGAACTAGCTAACTAGATAGCCAACTAACTAACTAACTAACTAACTAACTAACTAACTAACTAACTAACTAACTAACTAACTAACTAACTAACTAACTAACTAACTAACTAACTAACTAACTAACTAACTAACTAACCTGTATGGCACTGCTTCTGCACGCTCTTCTGTATTCATCATTGAACCGGTCAGACACAAAAAGCTGCAGTAACTCAGCGGGACATGCAGCATCTCTGGAGAGAAGGAATCGGTGGCTATTCCAGCCTGAAGAATGGTCTCGACCCCGAAACGTCACCCATTCCTTCTCTCCAGAGATGCCCCCTGTCCCGCTGAGTTACCAGGTTTTGTGTCTGTCTTCGGTTTAAGCCAGCGTCTGCTGTTCCTTCCTACACATTGAACCAGAGTTAATGTCTTGGCCTGTCAGTGATTGTGGAGTGGAGGATACGGCTGGGCCAAGCAGCCGCACATTGTGCTGGGGTGCGTTTCTGCTGCTGATGATACACAGCACTTCATCGAGCCCAGATTTCAAACGGCCACACGTTTCCCATCTAGCACAATGTTCCGTTCAGTAGGAACTGTTTATTTTGTCAGGTGGATGAGTAAAATAAATAGTCCCTCGATAGGTCAAAGCCCTTGGGCAAAATCTTCCTTTGATCAACACCATCTGAACAGATGCTGAAGAAGGGTCTCGACCCAAAACGTCACCCATTCCTTCTCTCCAGAGATGCTGCCTGTCCCGCTGAGATACTCCAGCATTTTGTGTTTATCAGTGGTTATTTACCTCAATGGCTTTAGTTTGTGATCTAACATGTTTAAACCATGTTATGAGAGTAAGAAGGGTTCCGACCCAAAACATCATCTATCTTTAGTCGGACTTTACTGTACTTTATCTTGTACTAAATGCTATTCCCTTTATCCTGTATCTGCCCACTGTGGATGGCTTGATTGTACTCCTGTCAAGTCTTTTTGCAGACGCAACAGATAGCTTTCCACTCTACCTCGATACACATGACGATAATAAACTAATCTAAACTTATCCATGTTCTTCAGCAATGCTGCCTGACTCGCTGAATTACTCCAGTGCTTTGTGCCTTTTTAAAAGAGTAACTTATTGGCAGTGAAATGATTTGGAATACATCAAGTTGTGAAAACCATCTAATGAAAACTTCATACATCACCCTATCCATTTTTGTTATTGTATGTTCACTATCTCTTTAGCTAAGTTTAGTTTAGAAGGTACAGCATGGAAACGGGCCCTTCGACCCACCGAGCCTGCAGTGACCAGCGATCCTCACACACTAACACTATCCTACACACACTGGAGACAATTTACAATTTTACTGTAGCCAATTAACCTACAAACCTGTATGTCTTTGGAGTGTGGGAGGAGACCGGAGTTCCCGGAGAAAACCCACGCAGGTCACGGGGAGAACGGACAAACTCCATACAGACAGCACCCGTAGTCAGGATCGAACCCGGGTCTCTGGTGCTGTAAGGCAGCAACTCTACCGCTGCACCACCGTGCCGCCTCTTAACAGATGTTCTCTCTTGTGATCTGTCTTCTGCCTTGATGTTTGCTTTTAGCCACGGACCAGTTTGGCTGGCAGACAAACCAGAAACAAACTGGAGATAGACACAAGAAGCTGGAGTAACTCAGCGGGACAGGCAGCATCTCTGGAGAGAAGGAATGGGTGATGTTTCGGGTCGAGACCCTCCTTCGAACAAACTGGAAACAAGCTGAAAATTCAGAACCATGCTGAATTGAAAATTGGGGTGCAAAGTAGAAACTGTAGGCTGTGGAGTAATTCTAAAGAAAACATAATTCCAGGAATGAGTAGTTAACCTATGATGAGTGTTTGTCGGCACTGGGCCTGTACTCGCTGGAGTTTAGAAGAATGAGGGGGAACCTAATTGAAACTTACAGAGTAGTACAAGGCTTGGATAGAGTGGATGTGGAGAGGATGTTTCCACTAGTGGGAGAGTCTAGGACTAGAGGTCATAGCCTCAGAATTAAATGACGTTGTTTTAGGAAGGAGATGAGGCGAATTTTCTTTAGTCAGAGGGTGGTAAATCTGTGGAATTCTTTGCCACAGAAGGCTGTGGAGGCCAAGCCTGTGGATATTTTTAAGGCAGAGATAGATAGATTCTTGATTAGTGCGGGTGTCAGAGGTTATGGGGAGAAGGCAGGAGAATGGGGTTAGGAGGGAGAGATAGATCAGCCATGATTGAATGGCGGAGTAGATGTGATGGGCCGAATGGCCTAATTCTACTCCTATTCCTTATGACCTTATGACATTTGTTTCCCTGTATACTAGAATACAAACAAACATAGAAAATAGGTGCAGGAGGAGGCCATTTGGCCCTTCGAGCCAGCACCGCCATTCATTGCGATCATGGCTGATCATCTACAATCAGTAACCCGTGCCTGCCTTCTCCCCATATCCCTTGATTCCACTAGCTCCTAGAGCTCTATCTAACTCTCTCTTATAAATTCATCCAGTGAATTGGCATCCACTGCCTTCTGTGGCAGAGAATTCCACAAATTCACAACTCTCTGGGTAAAAAAGTTTTTTTCTCATCTCAGTTTTAAATGGCCTCCCCTTTATTCTTAGACTGTGGCCCCTGGTTCTGGACTTCCCCAATATTGGGAACATTTTTACTGCATCTAGCTTGTCCAGTCCTTTTATAATTTTATATGTTTATATAAGAATTTGAGGAAGGATATTCTTGCTATTGTGGGCGTGCAGCATAGATTTACTAGGTTAATTCCCGGAATGGCGGGACTGTCGTATGTTGAAAGACTGGAGCGACTGGGCTTGTATACACTGGAATTTAGAAGGATGAGCGTGGATCTTATCGAAACATATAAGATTATTAAGGGGTTGGACACGTTCGAGGCAGGAAGCGTGTTCCCAATGTTGGGGGAGTCCAGAACCAGGGGCCACAGTTTAAGAATAAGGGGTAGGCCATTTAGAACAGAGATGAGGAAAAACTTTTTCAGTCAGAGAGTTGTAAATCTGTGGAACTCTCTGCCTCAGAAGGCAGTGGAGGCCAATTCTCTGAATGCATTCGAGAGAGCTAGATAGAGCTCTTAAGGATAGCGGAGTCAGGGGGTACGGGGAGAAGGCAGGAACAGGGTACTGATTGAGAATGATCAGCCATGATCACATTGAATGGCGGTGCTGGCTCGAAGGTCCAAATGGCCTCCTCCTGCACCTATTGTCTATTGTCTAAAATTATAAAAGAATACCTGGTAAAGCTGCTTTTACATGCACTGTTGTTTAATTTTTAGTTTCTCTCCTTCTTGTATTTAAGTACGAAACATCTTTTGGAGTATCCTAAAGAAAAATACGGTTCACTATAAGTGAAAGTTATCTTTAAATTCTTGCTTTTTAACTTTGCATTTTCTTCAGTTTGTGTTCTGCTCAAAAGGCTGAATAATCTACTTCAATTCCTCTTTCCCTTGTATGAGTTTAGCTTAGCTTACTGTCACGTGTGCTGAGGTACAGTGAAAAGCTTTTGTTGCACGTTAACCAGTCAGCGGAGAGAGCACACATGATTGCAATCGGGCGTCCAAGGTGATCAGGGGATACATGATCAGGGGATTAGGTTTAGTGCAAGGTGAAGTCCGATCAAAGATAGTCCGACGGTCTCCAATGAGATAGGACTTTCTTTGTTGTTGCTTGGGACTTGAGTCTTAAAGTTATAGAGTCGATCAGCATGGAAACAGGCCCTTCGGCCCATTATTAATGTTAGGTTTTGATGGATTTGGTAGCAGGTGGTTTCTCCAGGTAAGGCATCCTGCCAACAAGGGAGCAGATGTCATAGAGCATGGAAACAGGTTCCTTCGGCCCAGCATGCCCATGCCGTTGATGATGCCGGTTCCAAGCCAGTCCTATTTGTCCGCAAAGGTATTGAAAAGAAGGCGGCAACTATCATCAGGGATCCCCACCATCCGGAGATTGGCTAATAAACCTCATAATTCGCTAATGGAAAATACTTTTTCTTTTTCTATACGTCAACTGATGCGCCAGGAACGTCTGTACCTTTTGCACACCTTTGATTAGGTTTTTTTCTATGTACCTTTTCATGTCTCTTGTTTCCCTTTCCCCTGCCACTCACTCTGAAGAAGGGTCTCGACCCGAAACGTCACCTATTCCTTTTCTCCAGAGATGCTGCCTGACCCGCACGAGGAGAGGTCGGGAGACCACGTGCCAATTTCCATTATATAGCCAATAGACAATAGGTGCAGGAGGAGGCCATTCAGGCCTTCGAGCCAGCACCGCCATTCAATGTGATCATGGCTGATCATTCTCAATCAGTACCCCGTTCCTGCCTTCTCCCCATACCCCCTGACTCCGCTAAACTTAAGAGCTCTATCTAGCTCTCTCTTGAATGCTTGGAAAGAACTGTAGATGCTGTTTTAAAATGAAGACAGACACAAAATGCTGCAGTAACTCAGCAGGACAGGCAGCAACTCTGGAGAGAAGGAATGGCTGACGTTTCGGTTCGCCTATCTCCAGAGATGCTGCCTGTCCTGCTGAGTTACTCCAGAGATGCTGCCTGTCCTGCTGAGTTACTCCAGCATTTTGTGACTTTTGCTAATTTTCATTGGTGAGTCGGTGGAGGACTTCAAATTCCTGGGCATTAACATCTCGGGTGACAGGTCATGGGCCGAGCACATGGATATAATAATTAAAAAAAGGCATGCCAGCACTTCTACTTTCTTATAAGTTTAAAGAGAATTGGTATGTCCCTGACTACTCAAGCAGAACCTTCCTGATGTACCCTCTAAAGTATCCTGTCTAGTTGTGTCTTGGCTTTGGGTGGCGGTTCCAACACACAGGAATTCTAGAAGTGGCTTGGTGGCGCAGCGGTAGAGTTGCTGCCTTACTGTGCCAGAGACCCAGCTTTGATCCTGAGAATGGGTGTTGTCTGTACGGAGTTTGTACGTTCCTCCCGTGACCTGCGTGGGTTTTCTCCCTTCCCCCCCCACATTCTGTGGCATGCAGCTTTGTGTGTTAATTGCCCCCAGTGTGTGGGACAGAACTAGTGTGTGGAGATCGCTGGTCAGCGTGGGTTCGCTGGGCCGAAGGGTCTATTTCCACATTGTACCTCCAAATGAAACATATTATAAGTAGATAACTGCAGATGCTGGTACAAATCGAAGGTATTTATTCACAAAATGCTGGAGTAACTCAGCAGGTCAGGCAGCATCTCGGGAGAGAAGGAATGGGTGACGTTTCAGGTCGAGACCCTTCTTCAGTCTGAAGAAGGGTCTCGACCCGAAACGTCACCCATTCCTTCTCTCCCGAGATGCTGCCTGACCTGCTGAGTTACTCCAGCATTTTGTGAATAAATATATTATAATGTCCAATACCATTCAACCTGTCCAATCCAGAAACGAGAGATATGGAAGGGTAAGGTGTGAAAACAGGAGATCAAAGGGGACGAAGGTAAAAGGGAAATGTAGAATAGATCATTGCCGGCTCGGGGAAGGTGACAACGAGGCATTCAATGTAAAAATTTAATCAGGACGGTCAAATTGGGATGGGGGATGGATGGAGAGAGAGGGAAAGCGTGGGCTACTTGAAGTTCGAGAAGTCAATATTCATACCGCTGGGATGTAAGCCGCCCAAGCGAATATTGGTATCTTGGCACACGTGACAATGATAAGCCGACACCAACAGCGGTTTCCTAAGACTGAGTATCCAAATTGTCAATGTCTGTTCACTTTACCTCATGTGCGATTCTGGAATTTTGAGGGATTGCATAATCGGGGGGAAAAAATGCACCTTGATGTGCAGGAACCTGCAGATTTCAGGGAAATGTAGAATGTGCATCAAGTGAAGCATTCACTCCTATACTTCCTGATTTATGTGAACTACTTAGAGGTTAGCGGAGGCAGTAAAAGTTGAGATGAGTTATGACCAATAGAAAAACACTTCATAATCCTGAAAAGTTGGCCTGGAAGTGACATTTGGCAGGCAAACGTTATGTTTATATGATATTATGTTACTTTAATGAAGACCACAAAATGTTTGAAATAATTGAGTTAACCTTGCCATTAAAAATGTCGAGTCGTGGAATGTTGTGCAAACCTGTTAACCCTTTATCTACTGGTAACAACAGCAGAGTTTTCAATTTTTAGATTACATTTAACCAAATTGTTATTTTATTCCCTTAAAAATAGATATTCAGGAACTTTTAATAGTCGACCACCTTGGAACCATCACCATTCTATGATGTCCCCGATGTCTTAGTTTCTAGGTTCTTAATTTCTTAGGTTCTTGGACAGAGCAGTTGCCCTCCCAAGCTGTAATGCATCCGGTCTGTGTGCCATCCATGTTATTGGACTTTGCAGTACGTTTAGCTTAGTGATACAACGTGGAAACAGGCCTTTTGGCCCACCAAAGATAGGCACAAAACCTCTGGAGTAACTCGGCAGGACAAGCAGCATCTCTGGAGAGAAGGTATAGGTCAGAATCTCGACCCGAAACGTTACCCATTCCTTCTCTCCAGAGACGCTGCCCGTCCCGCTGAGTTACTCCAGCATTTTGTGTCCATCTTCGGTTTAAACCAGCATCTGCAGTTCCTTCCTACACCTATTGGTCCACGCCGACCAGCGATCCCCATACACTAGTTCTACCCGACACAAGCGACAATTTACACTTTTAATAGTGTTTAGCACGACAGTCATTTTTTCATGTAGTCGCGGTAACTACGTTTTTGTGATTTGTTTCCTGAACCTTCACCCCCTCTCCACTATTCTAGCCACCGCATGAGATGTTTGCTATTCCTTGTTTCTTACTCTGGAACGTGAAGCCCAGATTTATCGGGACAGTCAAATATGTTCCTTTTGGTAAAAGAACACAGGGCTGTGCAGTGGCACAGCAGAGGAGCTGCTGCCTTACAGCGCCAGAGACCTAGGTTCGATCCCAACTACGGGTGATGTCTGTACGGAGGTCGTACGTTCTCCCTGTAACCGTGTGGGTTTTCTCCGGGTGCTCCGGTTTCCTCCCACACTCCAAAGACGTACAGGTTTGTAGGTGGAAGTTGGGCACAAAATGATGGAGTAACTCAGTGGGTCAGGCAGCATTTTTCTGTCTGGAGAAAAGGAATAGGTCACGTTTCAGGTTGAGACCCTTCTTCAAACTCACTTGTAGGTTAATTGACTTTGATAAAATTGCAAATTCTCCCTAGTGGCTGGTCGGCACAGACTCGGTGGGCCGAAGGGCCTGTTTCCGCACAATATACAGTACAGTACAGATATATGGATGGCACGGTGGCATAGCGGTAGAGTTGCTGCCTTACAGCAAATGCAGCAACGGAGACCCGGGTTCGATCCCGACTACGGGCGCTGTCTGCACGGAGTTTGTACGTTCTCCCCGTGACCTGCGTGGGTTTTCACTGAGATCGTCGGTTTCCTCCCACACTCCAAAGAGGTGCAGTTTTGTAGGTTAATTGGCTTGGTAAATGTTTTAAAAAATTGTCCCTAGTGGGTGTAGGATAGTGTTAATGTACGGGGATCGCCAGGCGGCGCGGACCCGGTGGGCCGCTAGGGCCTGTTTTCCGTGCTGTATCTCTAAACTAAACTAAACTAAACCGAATCTCTAAAGTCTAAAGAGACAAAGAAGTGCTGGAGTAACTCAGCCGGTCAGGCAGCACTTCGGGAGATCGTGGATAGGTGACGATTCGGGTCAAGACTCTCTCATGCTGCTGGCCCCAGTCGGCACAGTACACCTTAGAACAGAGATGAGGAAAAACATTTTCAGTCAGAGAGTTGTTAATCTGTGGAATTCTCTGCCTCAGAAGGCAGTGGAGGCCAATTCTCTGAATACATTCAAGAGAGAGCTAGATAGAGCTCTTAAGGATAGCGGAGTCAGGGGGTATGGGGAGAAGGCAGGAACGGGGTACTGATTGAGAATGATCACATTGAATGGCGGTGCTGGCTCGAAGGGCCGAATGGCCTCCTCCTGCACCTATTGTCTATTGTCTATTGTAGCCATGAAGTGGCGTGTGGAATGTATGGCCCTTTGCTTATCCTTGCTCACTGCCTTCCAGACGTCGATGAATGCGACAATGACTACAACGGTGGCTGCGTTCACGAATGCATCAACATCCCCGGCAACTACAGGTGCACGTGCTACGATGGCTTCATGTTGGCGCATGACGGTCACAATTGCCTGGGTAAGTCGTATCACTTCCTTAAAAGAAAGTCCAATAATGCTGCAGTTAACAGCATTTACTGTGATTCTTGTCCAATTTTGTTCACCAAGTGAACGGAAAAAGAAATCCGTTTTTTTTATTTTGCCTACCATTCATTCCCCAATGGAACAAATATATTTAGCAAACTGCGCATTGCTTAAACCTGAAGGCATTCAATGCATGTGATGTTATCAGCAACCGTCCATTTTACTGTCATGAATGTGCAGGTTTGTTTGTCTTTATATGATTTTTATGTGGTGAATCTCTGGAATTCTTTGCCACAGAAAGCTGTGGAGGCCAATTGATATTTTTAAGGCAGAGATAGATAGATTCTTGATTAGTACAGGTGTCAAAGGTTTTGGGGGGAAGGCAGGAGAATGGGGTTAGGAGGGAGAGATAGATCAGCCATGATTGAGTAGACTTGATGGGCCAAAAGGCCTAATTCTACTCCAATTCATTATTCCAACCAAACCCGGTGGAGTTGCTGCCTTACAGCGAATGCAGCGCCGGAGACTCAGGTTCGATCCTGACTACGGGCGCCGTCTGCACGGAGTTTGTACGTTCTCCCCGTGACCTGCGTGGGTTTTCTCCGAGATCTTCGGTTTCCTCCCACACTCCAAAGACGTACAGGTTTGTAGGTTAATTGGCTGGGTAAATGTAAAAATTGTTCCTAGTGGGTGTAGGATAGTGTTAATGTGCAGGGATCGCTGGGCGACGCAGACTCGGTGGGCCGAAGGGCCTGTTTCCGCGCTGTATCTCTAAATCTAAAAATCTAAAAACTAAATCTAAAAAAAAATTCTAAAAAATCAAACAGTAATATTTTTATAGTCTTTATTTATGGTGCCCTGTTCACACATTGCCTTCGGTACAATTGGCTTTGGTAAAATAGTCCCCAGTGTGCAGGCTAGTGTTTAGTGCACGGGGTGATTGGTAGTCGGTGCTGACTTGGTGGGCCGAAGGGCCTGTTTCCGCACTATATCTCTAAAAGTCTAAAAATAAGAATAGATTTGTATGAAAACAAATTTATTATGAATGTGTTCTTCAGTTGGAGTTGACTTGCCTCTTAGCAATGACTGCGTTCAAAAGCATCTTCATGGCTGTGGGAACATTTGAGAGCATGAAAAGAACGATATAAATATGATTTCCACTTCCTTCCAAGTACTTGTCAGAAGAGTAGCATGATTAACGATGATCTAGCCTCAGAAATGTACCTTCATTTCCTTCTCCTAGCTTTCTTCCTTAACCTCAGACACTCAAGTTAAGGGCTTGCAGGTCAGGGATTTATACATTTTTAGTTTAGGTTAGAAACACAGCGCCAAAACGGCCCTTCGGCCCATCGAGTCTGCGCCGACCAGCGATCCACGCACATCAACACTGTCCTACACACACTAGGGACAATTTACATTATACCAAGCCAATTAACCTACAAGCTTGTGCGTCTTGGGAGTGTGGGAGGAAACCGAAGGTCTTTCGAAGATCTATCGCAGAAAACCACGTGGTCACAGGGAGAACGTACAAACTCCGTACAGGCAAGCACCTGTGGTCAGGATCGAACCCAGGTCTCTGATTACTCCGGCACCCTGACTTTCTTCGTTTCGTGAGGCTCAGCATCTGCCTCAAAACGTTTGGAGGACAATCGGGAAAAATTGTGGGGAAAAAGCATGCTTTTTTTTCCCACATTGTTTTGCTCCCATTCTCAACTTGAAAGACCTCAACGGCCAGTCTGATCTTGACAATACACAGAGTTCCACACTGAGAGAGTCTGAAGAAGGGTCTCGACCCGAAACGTCGCCCATTCCTTCTCTCCAGAGCTGCTGCCTGTCCCGCTGAGTTGCTCCAGCATTTTGTGTCTATCCGCACATCAGGAGCGAATCAGGTGCTGCAGTTGATTTGTCTTTTCCTCACTCAAAGAAGTAATTATTCTTTCTGAGCTCTTCTTGTCTGAGAAGACTGGTGAACTCCACACAGACAGTTGAACGCAGGACCGTTGTAGTCCCACAGTTCAGCTTCTTGTTCAATATCTCCACACGACAACCTTTCACAACACAGCGGCATCATTACATCATGGTGTCTGTATGTTTACTGACGTGATAAGAAATCTTGGGAAAATGTCCTTTCTGCACAACCCAGCCCATGAAAGGAAATGGGTTTTGGGTGAAGACTAATGTTTTGTCCCACAGCAAAATATACCTAAATAAGTCATACGAAAATAAGGTTCTGTGTTCGGTTGATGAAAGATATTAGCTTCCCTTCAGGCCCAAAATATCTGACACACCACTCTTTAAAAAAAAATACCTTTATGCAACTTGTCCTTGTCGAATACTGCTTAAGACATAGGAGCAGAATTAGGCCATTCAGCCCATCAAGTCTACCCTGCCATTCGATCATGGCTGATCTATTTCCCCCTCTCAATAGACAATAGACAATAGGTGCAGGAGTAGGCCATTCGGCCCTTCGAGCCAGAACCGCCATTCAATGTGATCATGGCTGATCATTCACAATCAGTACACCGTTCCTGCCTTCTCCTCATATCCCTTGACTCCACTGTCTTTAAGAGCTCTATATAGAACTCTCTCTCAACCCCATCCTCCCTGTAAGCTTTCACGCCCTTATTAATCAAGAATCTATCAATCTCCACCTTAGAAATACCCATTGTCTTGGCCTCCACAGCCGTCTGTGGCAATGAATTCCACAGATTCACCACTCTCTGACTAAGGACATCCCTCCTCATCTGCATTTTGAGGGGACGAGCTTTTATTCTGGGGTTGTGCACTCTGGGCCTTGAGTCCCCCATGGCTGGAGAAATCCTTTGCACATCCTCTCTCTGCAGGCCTTTCATTATTCAGCCGGTGTCAAAGCGATCTCCCCTTAACCTCTTAAACTCCAGCGAGTATAGGCCCAGGACCGTCAAATGCTCCTCGTACATTAACCCAATCATCCCCGGAATTGTCAACCCTCTCCCGAGCCAGCACATCCTTCCAAAACACACATGGAGCCCAAAGCTGCTCACAATATTCCAAATGTAGCCTGACCAGATCCTGATCAAAGAAAGCACCAGCGTTATATCCTCAGCATCTCCACGCATGAAGATGGATTTATGACTGAAAAAACAGCAGTGGCAGTGGCAGTTGTTAAACCCCACACTCCCTGGAGGTCCAGGATTATTGAGTGCACTAGGTGGTAGTTTACAGAGATTTGTATTGAGCCCAATACTCTTGAGAAATAGAGCTCCACCTAGAGCTTCCAACTAGAGCTACCACCTAGAGCTTCTACCTAGAGCTCCCACCTAGAGCTTCCAACTAGAGCTACCACCTAGAGCTTCCACCTAGAGCTCCACCTAGAGCTTCCACCTGGAGCTCCACCTAGAGCTTCCACCTAGAGCTTCCACCTAGAGCTATCACCTGGACTTCCACCTAGAGCTATCACCTGGAGTTCCACCTAGAGCTTCCACCTTGAGCGCCACCTAGAGCTCCAACTAGAGCTTCCACCTAGAGCTTCCACCTAGAACTTCCACCTAGAGCTTCCATCTAGAGCTCCACCTAGAGCTCCACCTAGAGCTTCCACCTGGAGCTCCACCTAGAGCTTCCACCTAGAGCTTCCACCTAGAGTACCACCTAGAGCTCCACCTAGAGTTTCCACCTGGAGCTACCACCTAGACCTTCCACCTAGAGCTTCCACCTAGACGTAGCATTATGGAAATGTGAATGTGAAGATTGCCAGCGTGTTCTACTCTGGGTAATTCTGGATCGGCTCCAACTCTACAAAAATGGATAAAACTGAGCACGTGGGTCTAATTTCTAGGTTTAGGTTTTTTCTCACTTCTGAGTGAAGAGGTCATCATAAGATGGTCGGAGATGCTGCCTGATCTGCTGATTCCCATTCTGTGTCTTTTTAAAAAAAAGATCTTAAAAGTTCACGAGGTCATAAGTGACAGGAGCAGAATTAGGGCCATTCGGCCCATCGTAGGGTGACCGTAGAGTGTCCAAGGGTTAAAGTCTGCTCAAGAGCTACCACCTGGTGCTACCACCTGGAGCTACCACCTAGAGTTACCACCTAGAGCTTCCACCTAGAGCTTCCACCTGGAGCTTCCACCTAGAGCTTCCACCTAGAGCTTCCACCTGGAGCTCCACCTAGAGCTCCACCTAGAGCTACCACCTAGAGCTACCACCTAGAGGTAGCATTGTGGAAATGTGAATGTGAAGATTGCCAGCGTGTTCTACTCTGGGTAATTCTGGATAGGCTCCAACTCTACAAAAATTGATAAAACTGAGCTCGTGGGTCTAATTTCTAGGTTTAGGTTTTTTCTCACTTCTGAGTGAAGAGGTCATCATAAGATGGTTGGAGATGCTGCCTGATCTGCTGATTCCCATTCTGTGTCTTTTTAAAAAAAGATTTGAAAAGTTCACGAGGTCATAAGTGACAGGAGCAGAATTAGGGCCATTCAGTCCATCGAGTCTACTCCGCCATTCAATCATGGCTGGTCTACCTCTCCCTCCTGACCCCATTCTCCTGCCTTCTCCCCACAAACCCCTGACACCCGTACTGATCAAGAATCTGTCTATCCATCTCTGCCTTAAATATATCCACTGACTTGGCCTCCCGTGACAAAGGATTCCACAGATTCACCACCCTCTGACTAAAGGCATTGGCAACAATCTAACGTTTCCCAGTACAGATTTGCTGGTGTCTTTATCTCAATCCGCCGACTGAAGAGACCTTTGTTTACGTGCCAGTTAAGAAGTTGTCAAAGCTTTGCGAAAACAACATCTGGGTGAAGCTCCAGATTCCGCTCCGCAAACGAACAGAGGACTGACTGTATTAATAATAACGGGTTGCAAAGATACAAACAGGAGCCTTTCCTCTCGAAACCAAGGCTTTCGGACTGTCTTGGGGTGGGAGGGGGGACGGGGGGGACGGGGGTCTCAAAGAAACCTGACCGAATAATGAAAGGCCCACGTAGAGTGGATGTGGAGAGAGTGGGGTTTGCACTAGTGGGAGAGTCTAGGACTAGAGGCCACAGCTGCAGAATGAAAGGATGTACCTTCAGGAAGGGGATGAGGTGAAATATCTTTAGATTGTGAATCTATGGAGTTCATTGCCACAGACGGCTGTGGAGGCCGAGCCATTTGGTAATTTTAAAGAAGAGATTGATAGTTTCTGGATTAGGAAGGGCGTGAATGGTTATGGGGAGAAGGCAGGGTAAACGGGGTTGAGAGGGGGAAATGGATCAGCCATGATCGAATGGTGGAGCAGTCTCAATGGGCAGAATGGTCGAATTCTGCTCCTATGTCTTATGTTCTAACATCTCTTTATGTGCCTCGGTGCTTTTGTTGTGATTTTGTCGTGATTTTGTTGCCCTTGGTGTTTATTTTAGTTGACCAAATGATTCAGATTTAGATTTAGAGATACAGCGCGGAAACAGGGCCTTCGGCCCACCGGGTCCGCGCCGCCCAGCGATCCCCGCGCATTAACACTATCCTACACCCGCTAGGAACGATTTTTACATTTGCCCAGCCAATTAACCTACAAACCTGTACGTCTTTGGAGTGTGGGAGGAAACTGAAGATCTCGGAGAAAACCCATGCAGGTCACGGGGAGAACGTACAAACTCCGTACAGACGGCGCCCGTAGTCAGGATCGAATCTGAGTCTCCGGCGCTGCATTCGCTGTAAGGCAGCAACTCTACCGTTGTGCCACCACAGTGATGGATTCCTCTGTCTGGGAATAATTAAAGTAAGATATAGAGGACAATTTTAAATTGGTCAGGTAATGATATTTGGTGGAGTTGGATACAATGCCACTTACCTGCTCCATCTTGGGTGTCCCGCCCCTAAGATATGCACTATTCATGTGACATATTAGTCACAGTAAGAAACATAGAAACATAGGTGCAGGAGTAGGCCATTCGGCCCTTCGAGCCAGCGCCGCCATTCAATATGATCATAGCTGCCTGCCCCCGTTCCTGCTTTCTCCCCATAATCCCATGAATTTTTTTTTAGACTTTTTAGATTTTAGAGATACAGTGCAGAAACAGGCCCTTCGGCCCACCGGGTCCGCGCCGCCCAGGGATCCCCACACATTAACACTATCCTACACCCACTAGGGACAATTTTTACATTTGCCCAGCCAATTAACCTACAAACCTGTACGTCTTTGGAGTGTGGGAGGAAACCGAAGATCTCGGAGAAAACCCACGCAGGTCATGGGGAGAACGTACAAACTCCGTACAGACGGCGCCCGTAGTCAGGATCGAACCTGAGTCTCCGGCGCTGCATTCGCTGTAAGGCAGCAACTCTACCGCTGCGCCACCGTGCCGCCCTATCTGTTACTGTCTCCTGCATCTCCTCTTTTCCAGCTTTCTCCACACCCCTGCCCGACCACAATCAGTCCGTCCCAACCCTTAGCATCGCCTATCCATGTTCTCCAGAGGTGCTGGCTGACCTGCTCAGTTGCTCCAGCGCTTTGTGTCTACGGTGGTAAACCGGCATCTACAGTTCCTTGTTAATTATATTATCATTTATTGCTCCACTGCCTTGCTCAGTGAGTGTGCCAATGTGCCTGGGAATTTGCCTGAGAGCGGTCCTGAGCTATTATCTTCCACGTCGGAGACCCTCAGACTATCTCTGATCGCACTTTACAGGACTTTATCCTGCACTGAACGTTGTTCACGTCATTCCCTTTATCATGTACACTGTGGGCTGCTCGATTGTCATCATATATTGTCCTTCCCCTGCCTGGTTAGCACGTTACAAAAATCGGCACGGTGGCGCAGCGGTAGAGTTGCTGCCTTACAGCGAATGCAGCGCCGGACACTCAGGTTCGATCCCGACTACGGGCGCCGTCTGTACGGGGTTTGTACGTTCTCCCCGTGACCTGCGTGGGTTTTCTCCGAGATCTTCGGTCTCCTCCCACACTCCAAAGACGTACAGGTATGTAGGTTAATTGGCTGGGCAAATGTAAAAATTGTCCCTACTGTGTGTAAGATAGTGTTTGTGTGCGGGGATCGCTGGGCGGCGCGGACTCGGTGGGCCGAAGGGCCTGTTTCCGCGCTGTATCTCTAAATCTAAATCTAAAAAGCTTTTCACTGTACCTCGGTACATGTGGCAATAAACCAAACTAAACTAAAAAAAAATTGATGAAGCCATATCCACTATAGAAGCAAATTTTGTTTAGTTAGAGGTACAGTCACCGAGTCCGCACCGACCAGCGATCCCCGGACATGCACAGTATCCTACACTCACTAGGGACAATTTTACATTTATACCAAGCGAATTATCCTACAATCCTGTACGTTTTTGGAGTGTGGGAGGAAACCGAAGATCTCGGAGAAAACCCACGCAGGTCACGGGTAGAACGTACAAACTCCGTATAGACAGCACCCGTAGTCGGGATCGAACCCGGGTTTCTGGCGCTGTGAGCTGTTAGAAGGATGAGAGGGGATCTTATTGAAACATATAAGATAATTAGGGGATTAGACACATTAGAGGCAGGATGTTGGGGGAGTCCAGAACAAGGGGCCATAGTTTAAGAATAAGGGGTAGGCCATTTAGAACGGAGATGAGGAAGAACTTTTTCAGTCAGAGAGTGGTGAAGGTGTGGAATTCTCTGCCTCAGAAGGCAGTGGAGGCCAATTCGTTGGATGCTTTCAAGAGAGAGCTGGATAGAGCTCTTAAGGATAGCGGAGTGAGGGGGTATGGGGAGAAGGCAGGAACGGGGTACTGATTGAGAGTGATCAGCCATGATCGTATTGAATGGCAGTGCTGGCTCGAAGGGCTGAATGGCCTACTCCTGCACCCATTGTCTATTGTCTATTGTAAGGCAGCAACTCTACCACTGAGCCACCGTGCCTTAGGGACTCTTTCTTAACGATGCTTTTATCAGCGTCGTTAGGAAAGGCTAGGCTGATATTTTGCCTGGATGTTCAGCTCTCTTATGTAGCGCTGTTGTTAAGCATTGTGACCTTTTGCACTGACCATTGTGCGTGAAACTTGGATCCATCGAGGTTTGTCAATACTTTATGCAAAGTCACATTCAGATATTAATTATTTTACAACTGCATTCCCACCCTTTTAGAAATACTGAGCATCAATTCAAAAAAATTTGGGGGGAATTTGTTTTTTTAAAATCTATTTTTCACTTAATATCACAAGTTTACGAGTAGATTTATCAGAACTCGAAGGGAGCTTAGACCACTAAATGGCACAATTTAATGTAAAAGGCCCTTTCTGCTTTCACTGACAACATTGAGTTAGATTGCCTAATAGATTGATCCACTAAATGGCGTCTTTAATCCGACCTTCTAATGGAAGGGCAGTTCCAAGTAAAATCGACCACCAAGGGCCAGTGTCACTCCGCGTACAATGAGTAATTCCTTGCAGGTTTCAAAGATGGATGGGTAGTTTTATTGACAAGAAATGAAAACAAAATCCACAGCTTTCGAATTGTAGGCTCAGCTCATAAATGCAAAGGCAACTCTGTAAGTGGCTAAGGCTGGCCCTCAGGACATCAACCGCAGGCTCTGGAGTCAAACTTCAAGGGCACAGACGAGCAAGTGATTTTCTTGCCTTGTTACGAGGGTGTAGGAAGTCGTTGCATCAACTTCCAGATGCTTAATGTCAACAAATTGCCGCACTAATTGGTTTAAGATTGCATTGTCAGGGGCTTGATTAAAGAAGCCTATTGTACTCTCCTGTTTCTTTTGGTTTGAACATTTATTTTCCTTTTTGCCCGGGACAGCTGCATACAGTTTGTTGATAATTTTGGACGTCTTTGATGATTCTCTCATTCTCTCTCTCATTCTCTCTCTCATTCTCTCTCTCATTCTCTCTCTCATTCTCTCTCTCATTCTCTCTCTCATTCTCTCTCTCATTCTCTCTCTCATTCTCTCTCTCATTCTCTCTCTCATTCTCTCTCTCTCTCTCTCTCTCTCTCTCTCTCTCTCTCTCTCTCTCTCTCTCTCTCTCTCTCTCTCTCTCTCTCTCTCTCTCTCTCTCTCTCTCTCTCTCTCTCTCTTTTTGTGCTGTTTGAATTATTGCCTGCCTGAGTATTCGTGTACCTTGCTGCCCAGCGGGAGATCCTAAATTGAACATGAAACAGACCATTTTTGAACTGGTAACTGAGTCCGTTTCAATCCTTTACCTTTTTGGGATTTCTAAACATTGAAAGATTTGATCTGCATTCATGGCTCAGAGTAAAAAAGCACTTTGCTCTTTTCAAGCGTTATTGGCAGCGACCCTCCCGTTCTGCATTTGCTTCCTGTACCAACCGGGCAGAGGGCATAGATTTATTTATTTTCCTTGGAGGTTGTTCTGGTCAATTGCTGTGCATAATATGGAAAGGACAGGCGGGAAGGAAAATGTTTCATAAGATCATGAGATCAAAAGTGATAGGAGTAGAATCAGGCCATTCGGCCCATCAAGTCTGCTCTACCATTCAATCACGGCCAATCTATCTTTCCTAACCCCATTCTCCTGCCTTCTCCCCGTAACCCCTGACACCCGTACTAATCAAAAGTCTAACTATCTCTGCCTTAAATTTTAAACATTTAACAAGGATCTCTGATTTTAGTTTCAATTCCTCTCTTGGCTTTTTCATTTAGAACCTTATTTGGACATAGAGACTTGTGAATATATATTTACGATTTTGTGAATTTTAAACTTGGCACATTGATCTAAGCTTTAAAGTTCTTCAGACTGCAGACTTATCTTGGTCTTAAAGGCTAGTTTAGTTTACTTTAGAGATACAGCGCGGAAACAGTCCCTTCTGCCCACCGAGTCCACACCGACCAGCGATCCCCGCACACTAACACTATCCTACACGCACTAGGGATAATTTTACATTTATACCAAGCCAATTAACCTACTAACCTGTACATCTTCGGAGTGTGGGAGGAAACCGAAAATCTCGGAGAAAACCCACGCAGGTCACGGGGAGAACGTACAAACCCAGTACAGACGGAGCCCGTAGTCGGGATCGAACCCGGGTCCCCGGTGCTGCAAGCGCTGTAAGGCAGCAACTCTACCACTGCACCCCCAATGTTATGCGACAGTCGAGAGGAACTGAGACCCAAGCTGCCAGTTTGTTGTGTACATCCATTTAGTAAGTGATTGTTCGACAACTAAAGTGGCACGGTGGCGCAGTGGTAGAGTTGCTGCCTCACAGCGCCAGAGACCCGGGTTCCATCCTGTCTACAGCTGCTGACTGTATGGAGTTTGTACGTTCTCCCCGGGTTAGTTTTCTCCAGGTGCTCCGGGTTTCCTCTCACGTTCATGCAGGTTTTGTACGTTAATTGACTTGTAAATTGTTTCCAGTGTGTAGGATAGAACTAGTGTGGACGGGGTGATTGATGGTCAGCGTGGACTTGGTGGGCTGAAGGGCCTGTTTCCACGCTATATCTCTAAACTAAACAAGTCAGGAGCCCTCCTTGGTTAGTCAGCTTGACCCCAGTTACAACAACGTGGCTGATTCTGAACTACCCCTGGAGTTGCCCCAGTGAGCAACTGGGATGCATCATCGCCCCCTGGAGGTGAGAAGTACAGGTTGTCGTTGGCAGAAGTGGACATAGCCATAGTTTAGCCATAGTTTAGTTTAGAGGTACAGCAAGGCAACAGGCCTTTCTGCCCACCGAGTCCGCGCCGACCATCGATCCCCACACACTCGCATTATCCCACACACTAGGGACAACTTTACCTTTTTACCAAAGCCAATTAACCTACAAAGCTGTACGTCTTTGGAGTTGTGGGAGGAAACCGGAGCACTCATCAAGAGTGCTATCATTAAGCGCTCTATCTAACTCTCTCGGATGCTTTCAAGAGAGAGTTAGATAGAGCTCTTAATGAAAGCGGAGTCAGGGGGTATGGGGAGAGGGCAGGAATGGGGTACTGAATGATCAGCCACGATCACATTGAATGGCATTGCTGGCTCGAAGGGCCGAACGACCTCCTCCTGCACCTATTGTCTATTGTCACCCGGAGAAAACCCACGCGATCGCAGGGGGAACGTACAAACTCCGTACAGACAGCACCCGTCGTCAGGATGGAACCCGGGCCTCTGGCGCTGTGAGGCAGCAACTCTACCGCTGCGCCACCACATTTCTTTCTTTCTTCGTGTTAGATTTTGTCATGTTACTGAAATTTCCAAAAGCCAGAGTCGTCATCGGCTTAGTCAAATAAACAGCCTCACAAATAAACCGCTCCATAAATGAAAACAACTTGCGGAAAATTGACCACGTCAAAGAAAAGTCGCGTGGACCCTCGGGGCAATCCGAAACATTTTGCAGCCAAGCGGTTTTTCCCCCCCTAAAATAGGAAATGGAAATGACACTTAAGGCAGCTCACAATGACCCATCAGATGACTCATCCATGTTGGTGGAAGGATAAATATTGGCCAAAGCACACGGAACAAACTCCACAACTCCTTTTTGAAACAGCACCCAGCTATCTATCGTCACCACTTGGAAAAAGTGGACAGGGCTTTTCATTTGAAGCCACGAGGAACTGCAGGTGCAAAACACCATGTGTTGATCTGGTCAGGAGGGAGGGGATGGACAGGTGACGTTTCAGTCGGGACCCTTGTTCAGAAGTCTGAGTACCAGAGTACCAAGTCTGAAGAAGGGTCTCGACCCGAAACGTCACCCATTCCTTCTCTCCTGAGAAGCTGCCTGACCCGCTGAGTTACTCTAGCATTTTGTGTCTACCCTCGATTTTAACCAACATCTGCAGTTTTGTTTCCTACGTATTGAGTTTGAGTTCACCCTACTGTCAAGTGTACCGAGGTACAGTGAAAAGCTTTTGTTGCGTGCTCACCAGTCAGCGGAAAGACAATAAATGATTACAATCGAGCCGTCCACAGTAGACAGATACGTGAAAAATGTGAATCTCATCAATAACGTTTAGTGCAAGATAAATCCAGTAAAGTCTGATTAAAGATAGTCCCAGGGTCTCCAATCAGGTCGGTATTAGTTCAGCACTGCTCTCTGGTTGTGGTAGGATGGTTCAATTGCCTGATAACAGCTGGGAAGAAACTGTCCCTGAAGCTGGAGGTGTGCATTTTCACACTTCTGTACCTTTTGCCAGATGGGAGAGGGGAGAAGGGCGGCACGGTGGCGCAGCGGTAGATTTGCTGCCTTACAGCGAATGCAGCGCCGGAGACTCAGGTTCGATCCTGACTACGGGCGCCATCTGTACAGAGTTTGTACGTTCTCCCCATGACCTGCGTGGGTTTTCTCCGAGATCTTCGGTTTCCTCCCACACTCCAAAAGACGTACAGGTATGTAGGTTAATTGACTGGGTAATATGTAAAAATTGTCCCTAGTGGGTGCAGGATAGTGTTAGTGTGCGGGGATCGCTGGGCGGCGCGGACTCGGTGGGCCAAAGGGCCTGTTTCCGCGCTGTATCTCTAAATCTAAATCTAAAACAAGAGTGAGTGGCCGGGTTGCGACTCGTCCTTGATTATGCTGCTGGCCTTGCCGAGGCAGGTGCAAAGGGTAGATGGAGTCAATGGAAGGGAAGTTGGTTTGTGTGATGGTCTGGGCCGCGTCCACAGTTCTCTGCATTTGCTCTGTGTCTTGACCACAGAAAATAGGACCAATATACATTAAACGCTCGTTATAATGGACCATAGGTGAGGGGGGGCGGTCCATTATTGCCGATTGTCTGCTATAACAGAGAGTGATATATTGGTATTTCATGTCTAGAGACACAACAATAAAATCTAGGCTGAGCAAGAACTGAACTGACAGAGGTGCCTTTTTTCACCTGAGCTACAAAAAGCTCCCAACGACTCGACGCAGCAATAGATTAGCAATTGACTTGGAGAGAAGGAAGCAACCTAAAAGAAGTAGAGCTCGTTTAGTTGAGAGATACAGGGCGGAAACAGGCCCTTCAGGCCACCGAGTCCACGCCGACCAGCGATCCCCGCACACTAACACTATCCTACACGCACACTCGGGACAATTAGCCTACAAACCCTGCACACCTTTGGAGTGTGGGAGGTGACGGAAGATCTCGGAGAAAACCCACGCAGGTCACGGGGAGAGAACGTACAAACTCCGTGCAGACACCACCCGTGGTCAGGATCGAACCCGGGTCATTGGCGCGGTAAAGTGGCAACTCTACCGCTGCGCCACCGTACCGTCCATTTGGGAATGGAAAACCTCAGACCTTTTCAGTAGGTAATTCAGCAGTAATGTTGAAAGGCTGGAGCAATTAGGCTTGTATACACTGGAATTTAGAAGGATGAGGGGGGATCTTATTGAAACATATAAGATAATTAGGGGATTGGACACGTTAGAGGCAGGAAACATGTTCCCAATGTTGGGGGAGTCCAGAACAAGGGGCCACAGTTTAAGAATAAGGGGTAGGCCATTTAGAACGGAGATGAGGAAGAACTTTTTCAGTCAGAGAGTGGTGAAGGTGTGGAATTCTCTGCCTCAGAAGGCAGTGGAGGCCAGTTCGTTGGATGCTTTCAAGAAAGAGCTGGATAGAGCTCTTAAGGATAGCGGAGTGAGGGGGTATGGGGAGAAGGCAGGAACGGGGTACTGATTGAGAGTGATCAGCCATGATCGCATTGAATGGCGGTGCTGGCTCGAAGGGCTGAATGGCCTACTCCTGCACCTATTGTCTATTGTCTATTGTCTATTGTCTAATCTACTCCCCCACTTCATTTGGAGAGCTGTCTCCAGCATTAGCAATAGTTAAACGCTGAAGGGTTTAATAACCTCCAGATGGGCAGGGTGTGCAGATCAATTTGAAACAGTTGTGCATTGTCCATGTAAAAGCATAACGTGGACAGAGGATTGACTCCACTCGGCACAGTCATAATTATTGTTTCTATGTCAGCCCATGGCCTGGTCGTTTTCATTGCTACCCTCAAAGCACTTGTTGAATTAATAATTAATCCAAGCCTTTGGCGTGCTTCATCAGTTAAATCGCATCCTCATTCCCAGAGATCTGTTTTTAAAAGTTTATTATTGCGATTACATTTTTAGTTTTAGCCTGGTTTGGAGCTGCAGCGTGGAAACAGGCTCTTTGGCCCGCTGAGTCCGCACCGACTACCAATTACCCCCTGCACTAGTTCTTTCCAATACACTTGGGGCAATTTACAGAAGCCTGTCAACCTACAAACTCGCACGTCCTTGGAGTGTGGGAGGAATCCGGAGCACCCGGACAAAACCCACACAGACAGCAGCCGTAGTCAGGGTCAAACTCAGGTCTCTGGCACTATAAGGCAGAAACTCTATTGCTATTCCACTGTGCCACCCAAAATGAAAACATTCCACCAGAGAAGTAGTCTTGTTAGTTCTACATCTCCTTGATCATCGCTGCTTTGATCTTTCGTTTTCACACCTCAACCTTCCATATCTCCAGTCTCCCCCTCCTCTGACTCTGTCTGAAGAAGGGCCTCAATAGACAATAGACAATAGGTGCAGGAGGAGGCCATTCAGCCCTTCGAGCCAGCACCGCCATTCAATGTGATCACGGCTGATCATTCTCAATCAGTACCCCGTTCCTGCCCTCTCCCCATACCCCCTGACTCCGCTATCCTCAAGAGCTCTATCTAGCTCTCTCTTGAATGCATTCAGAGAATTGGCCTCCACTGCCTTCTGAGGCAGAGGATTCCACAATTCCGTCTCGACCCGAAACGTCACCTATTCCTCAACTCCAGAGATGCTGCCTGTCCCGCTGAATTACTCCCGGTTTATGTGTCCCGTGAGTTACTCCAGCGTTTTGTGTCTATCTTCGGTGTAAATCAGCATCTGCAGTACCTCCCAGCACTCATAATGAGTGCTTCTAAGTAATTCTGCACATGTTGGGACTTCTCCACATAAGTGTTGGGCATTCTCTAATACCCTGCCACAGGGCTAATTCTTCAAATATTAATCTGGACACAGAGTGTCTATCAACTGTCGGGAGCATCAGGATCAAGCCTAATCCTGCTCCTGTCAAATAGACACCCAGCTGAAGGGAACTGTCTGCTGATCAGAACCCAGCAACAATACACTGATTTATTATTCCCTCCTTAAGCAAGTCATCCTGAGACAACCTCCAATTTCCAGCTAAAACCAACAAATCCGGCACTAATCTGTAATCTTACCTCTCTGCAATATTCACAGCAGATGAGATGGGTCCATCTCATCAGGCTGCTGAACGGCCCTTCCGTATTCTAGGGTTCTGTCCCATTCACCTCTACCCCATTGCGGACTTTGGCACTTTGTCCATGGAACCGGTGCGCGGCAATGCCGAGAATTGTGGATGCAGCCCAGACCATCACACAAACCAACCTCCCTTCCATTGACTCCATCTACACCTCACACTGCCTCGGCAAGGCCAGCAGCACAATTAAGGACCAGTCGCACCTTGACCACTCCCTCTTCTCCCCTCTCCCATCGGGCAAAAGGGTCTAGAAGTGTTAAAACGCACACCTCCAGATTCAGGGACAGTTTCTTCCCAGCCGTTATCAGGCGACTGAACCATCCTACCACAACCAGAGAGCAGTGCTGAACTACTATCTACCTCATTGGTGACCTTCGGACTATCTTTGATTGGACTCTACTGGCTTTACCTTGCACAAAATGTTATTCTCTTATCGTGCACCTCTACTCTGTGGACAGCTCGATTGTAATCATGTATTGTCTTTCCGCTGGCTGATTAGCACGCAACAAAAGCTTTTCACTGTACAATAAGCGTGACTATAAGCCGATAAACTAAACGAACTATGTTCCTCATCCTGTATTTTCACCCTTCACTCTATTTATTGTACGAGTTCATCTTGATTCAATGATGCTTTATAGTCAGGTGTACCGAGGTACAGTGAAATGCTTTGTGGCGCAGCGGTAGAGTTGCTGCCTTACAGCGAATGCAGCACCGGAGACTCAGGTTCGATCCTGACTACATGCGCCGTCTGTACGGAGTTTGTACGTTCTCCCCGTGACCTGGGTGGGTTTTCTCTGAGATCTTCGGTTTCCTCCCACACTCCAAAGACGTGCAGGTTTGTAGGTTAATTGACTGGGCAAATGTAAAAATTGTCCCTAGTGTGTGTAGGATAGTGTTAATGTACGGGGATCGCTGGGCGGCGCGGACTCGGTGGGTCGAAGGGCCTGTTTCCGCGCTGTATCTCTAAACTAAAAATCTAAATCTAAATCTAAAACCTGGTAAGATCATGCAGCAGACCTCACCTAGTTAGTACACAAATGTCGCCACGTTTTGGCACTGACAAGTCACAAACGTTACAATACATGAATGTATTCACGTTTGGTACACACTGATCAGCCAAAACATTATGGCCACCTGCCTAATATGCTGTTGGTCCTCCGTGTGCAGCCCCATACGCAGCAGGGTGCGATGCACTGTGTATTGTGACACATTCCTCCCGTGACCACCATTAAATTTTTCTGTGACTTGTGCCACAGTAGACCTTCTGTCGGTTCGGACCAGACTGGATAGCCTGACCCACTGAATTCCTCTAGCACTTTGAATTTGCTTGATATATCTGTACCATGATCAAAGATTGGCAACAACATCTTGAATTTTAAGCTGTATCTTATGGGATACATTTTATCCTGTTTCTTATTAAGAATCTCCAGTTTAATAACAAGTACTACTCCAGAGTTCAATTTAATTGGAAAGTGAAAGCTACATTTTGTCACTGCTAGTGATGTGTTTTTTAAATAGCTAAGATGTAAAACAAAGATGCATGTTTTCAGAGCGATGCATGTTGTGAGAGTTTCCTCCCACATTCCAAAGATGCACAGATTTGTAGGTTAATTGGCCTCTGAAAAATCGCCTCTAATGTGCAGGGAGCGGATGAGAAAGTGGGATAATATAAGACTGGTGTGAACGGCTGGTCGATGGTAAGCATTGACTCAGTGGGCCGAATGGCCTGCTTCCATGCTGCATTTCTAACCTAAAGTAAGCAACGCCAAACACAGGCAGGTGGGACTAGAGTAGATGGGTCATGTTGGTCGTTGTGAGCAAGTTGGGCCAAAGGGCCTGTTTCCACTCTCTATGACTCTCTAAACAAAGCTAAGCAAAAACAATGTGAAGGAAGGAACTGCAGGTGCTGGCTTACACCTAAGATAGACATAAAATGCTGGAGGAACCCCGCAGGACAGGCAACATCTCTGGATAGAAGGAATGTGTGATGTTTCGGGTCGACACCCAAACCTCAGACTGTCTGAAGAAGAGTCTCGACCCGAAACATCACCTGTTCCTTCTCTCCAGAGGTACTGCCTGTCCCGCTGAGTTACTCCAGCATGTTGTGTCTATCGTAAGCAAAAACAATGCAGGGAATGAATGAAATAATCATTTGCCATTGCCTGGTCTTTGTAGATGGAAGAAAATTAGTTTGCGTGTAAGCCGCCTTGAGGGAAGAGGCTCAGATGACAGTCTGGACCACAAGAACAATCCTCACACGCAGTTGCTCTAAAATCAACTTGAAATTATATTTTAACAAATATTACAAGTTAAAATTAAAAGAGAACGAACAGGAAATCATAAGTTCAGAGCTGTAATCTAAATGAAAGGATTTCAATGCATCATAGCGATCATAACAAAGCTTTTGCGAGTTTAATAATAGCCATTAACAGCCCAAGCCCATAAGGGATTCATTTTTTACCATTTCACATCTGTCAAGGCCGGATTTTATTATATGCTTTGGTTTGGTCTATTGCACTGTAAATAAATTATTTCCAGGGCTGGTATAATTATCACCAATTCTATCCAGCTGGTTATAATTTACTCCCCAATTCCACAGGATAGTGTTTCTTCGTGATCTACAAATTTGTGCAATGCCATTAATAGAATTGTGAGTGTAGCCAGTTTTAGTAGCAACGATGCTTTCCTTTTAGACTTTAGACTTCAGAGATACAGCGCAGAAACAGGCCCTTCATCCCATCGGGTCCACGCCGACCAGCGATCCCATCTCACTAGCACTATCCTACACAGACTAGGGACAATTTACAATTTTACTGAAGCCAATCAACCTACGAACCTGTACGTCTTTGGAGTGTGGGAGGAAACCGGAGCAACTGGAGAAAACCCACGCGGTCCCAGAGAGAACGTATAACCTCCACGCAGACAGCATCGAAAGCCGGGATTGAACCCGGGTCTCTGGTGCTGTAAGGCAGCAACTCTACCGCTGCGCCACCGTGCCGCCCGATAAATTATGCTATAAATTCCAAAACATTTTTATTATTGAGCTGAACGTAGAAACAAAGGTATCCTGACGTAGAAACAAAGGTATCCTGACGTAGAAACAAAGAGCTTTAGATGCTGGTTGATACCAAAGATAGACACAAAGTGAGTCTGAAGAAGGGTCCCGACCCATCCTTTTTGTCCGGAGATGCTGCCTGACCCGCTGAGTTACTCCAGTACTTTGTAGTGACACTTGGCACTAATTTTGAGACGTTTTCTGAAGTGTGCCTCAGTTTTAATCTTGATATACATGGGGACCTCCACTGATTTGAAAATGCACTCATTCACTCCCAAGTGTTTGATTAGAATTAAGCGTCACAGGAGCGTCACGGTGGCACAGCGGTAGAGTTGCTGCTTTACAGTACCAGAGACCCGGGCTCCATCCTGACTACGGGTGCTGCCTGTACGGAGTTTGTACGTTCTCTCCGTGACCTACCTGGATTTTTGGCGGGATCTTCGGCTTCCTTCCACACTCTAAAGACGCGCAGGTTTGTTGGCTTGGTAGAATTGTAAATTGTCCCTAGTGTGTGTAGGATAGTGTTAATGTGCAGGGATTGCTGGTCGCATGGACTCACTGGGTTGAATACAATACAATACAATACAATATATCTTTATTGTCATTGTACAGGGGTACAACGAGATTGGGAATGCGCCTCCCATACGATGCAAAAAATTAATTAGCTAGTCAGTATTAATTTACACAACCCAATGAATCAAATTAGAACAGTTTTAAAACAGAATAAAGTTCAAGTAGGTCTGTGCCGGTTCACTGTGCGATGTGACCATCCATAGCAGCTATGGCCCTGGGGATGAAACTGTTCCTGAGTCTGGAGGTGCGGGCGTAGAAGGCCTTGTAGGGTCTGCCCGATGGTAGAAGTTCGAACAGACTGTAGGTGTGGGCGTAGAAGGCCTTGTATCGTCTGCCCGATGGTAGAAGTTCGAACAGACTGTTGCAGGGGTGTGAAGAGTCTTTGTGGATGCTGGTCAAGGCTGGTAGCTGTGTTCCGATGGTCCTCTGAGCTCTATGGACTACCCGCTGAAGAGCTTTCCTCTCTGCCTCCGTGCAGCTGAGATACCACACGGGGATGCCATGTGTTAGGGTGCTCTCTATGGTGCAGCCTATTTCCACGCTGTATCTCTAAACTGCAGATGTTCCATCAATCGGTGGTGGCCAGTTCCATCTTCTCTGCTGTCGTGTGCTGTGGGCAGCAGGCCGAAGGCCACCGGATACCAATGGAATTGACAAGCTCATCAGGAAGGCTGGCTCCGTCTTGGGGGCGGAGTTGGAGTTGGATTCTCTGGAGGTGGTCTCGGAGGGGAGGATGGTCCTCTAACTGCGGAGCATCTTGGACAATACAGCTCACCCCCTCCATGACACGCTGGTCAATCTGAGGAGCACCTTCAGCGACAGACTGCTGCACAGAACACCAGGGGAGATCCTTCTTCCCTGTGGCTATCAAACTGTACAACTCTTCCCCCTTCTGTCATGGGGTAGACTGACTCCCCCCCCCACCCCCCATATCTTTGCACATCCCCAAACCTGGACTCTCCACTCTTCATTTTCATTTCATGTTTCATGTATTTCGTGTTTTTAACGACTGTTGGCAGACCAATTTCCCTCCTGGGATAAATAAAGTTCTGTCATATTGTATCGTAAACTAAACTAATTAACAGTCGGTGCACAGGTTTAGGGAGAAACCCCCAAGAGATGTATATTGTTTCCCAAAGTATGCGTTACAACCGCGAGAAAATGGAAAAACAATGAACAAAAAGGATCGGGAAGTGAAGATCTGATCGGTGAAATTGCACACAAGGTGAAAATTTGTATTTGCCAAAATTGGTCAGTCTGTTTGAGTGGATTAAAACATTGCAGCATTTTTGAAAGGCAGAAGAAAGGATGGCTAGCAGGGTTGAGCGAAGGTCAGACGTGCCCAATAATCTCCTTTTAATTCAAACGTTCAAACGTTGCCTTGCCCGTAAAAGCGAACCCGTTTGGCGAATGAACTCATTGGGTTACAAAACAGCTCACACCGAAGGAAAACAAAATCTGGAGCTGGAGCTTCACATCTTTGCTTTCCCATTGGTGTGGTTTAACCCTTCGTGTTCCAGGTGCCTCCACCACAAACGGGTTGGGAAGGAACTGCAGACGCTGGTTAACACCGAAGGTAGACACAGAAATGCTGGAGTAACTCAGCGGGACGGGCAGCATCTCTGGAGAGAAGGAATGGGTGACGTTTCGGGTCGAGACCCTTCTTCAGACAAATGGGTGTTGGTTATGTAAAGAAGGGTGGCACGGCGGCACGGCGGTAGAGTTGCTGCCTTAAAGCGCCAGAGACCCGGGTCCGATACCGACTACGGGTACTGTCATATCATATCATCATCATATATATACAGCCGGAAACAGGCCTTTTCGGCCCACCAAGTCCGTGCCGCCCAGCGATCCCCGCACATTAACACTATCCTACACCCACTAGTGACATTTACCCAGCCAATTAACCTACAAACCTGTATGTCTTTGGAGTGTGGGAGGAAACCGAAGATCTCGGAGAAAACCCAGGCAGGTCACGGAGAGAACGTACAAACTGCTTACAGTGCAGCACCCGTAGTCAGGATCGAACCTGAGTCTCCGGCGCTGCATTCGCTGTAAAGCAGCAACTCTACCGCTGCGCTACCGTGCCGCCCTTGTCGGTACGGAGTTGGCACGTTCTGCCCGTGACCTGCGTGGGTTTTCTCCGAGATCTTCGGTTTCCTCCCACGCTCCAAAGACGTGCGGGTTTGTCGGTTATTGACTTGGTATAAGATTGAATTGTCCCTCGTGCGTGTAGGTTAGTGTCAATGTGCGGGGATCGCTGGTCGGTGTGGACTTGCTGGGCCAAAGGGCCTGTCTCCTCGCTGTGTCTCTAAAACTAAACTAAACTTAAAAAAAGGCTGCAAAGTATTCACTTGAAGCAAGGGGGTTAAAACTCCAGACTTGTCTGGAATTTCTTGCTGGCAAGTTAGAAATTCCTGATGGCCAACATCAACCCTCTAATATCCTGACTGCTTTCAAAGCTTTTTCCTACATTTAAATGCACAGTTGAAGCCTTTGCCATCGGTGTTAGGTTTTGTAACAAAAAGAAAAACCCCACAAAATAGCAGGAGTAACTCAGCGGGTCAGACAGCGTCTCTGGAGAGAAGGAATAGGCGACGTTTCAGGTGGAGGGTGAGACCCTGGGGAGGGCGACACGAGATATATATAGGGTGATGTGGAGAGATGAAAGATGGGCAAAAAAAAGTAACGAATCGAGGAAGTGAGTTTGTCTTCCTCCATTGAAATCCTCTCAATCCACCAATTTCAACGAACAAAAATAAAAGGCAAACACAAAATGATTCTCCCATTCCATATATATATATATATATATATATATCAGAGTTTCCTTTCAAATCGCCGACTGAAAGGATTTCCCTGTTGCCGAGGCTTGACTTTGTGAGCCAGCCAGGTCTTTAATCCCTGCTGTTTGTCAACAAGAATTTCTCATTCACAAGCAAGGAATTCCTGGCCATGCTGATCCTTGCCACACCCCCCCCCCCCCCCCCCCCCCCCATACCAAAGCAGGCTCGTAGAACCATTCCAGTCCATTTCTCCCTTGACGCCTGTTTGCCAAGGATTAAGTGGGGGGGAATTTAGTTCTGCCATTTTTTTTGTGGACCCCCCTTTTACTGACAATTCAGCCGTGTGCTTTGAGCGGGGGCGGAGAGGACAGGAGAGTCTAGACTAGCCGCCGTTGACTCTGAAAAGAGTGCAGACGTTACACAGCTTCAATTAGCAGTTTACAAAGTTAATCCTTTGTGCAAACAAAAGATTTCAGGAGGTCAGTATGTGATCATTAAACGCATTATCCCGATGGCCATAAAGAAGGAATGAAAGCCTTCGTGAAGAAAGTTGGGGTTTTTGGGTTTGGTGACTGGTCATTATTTTCGCAGCTACTCGAAAGCTTTGCGTGCGTTGTTTTGTTCTTTCCCTGCTCCAAAATATGGTCCAACAACGCACAGACTCTGGGCACAAAATGCTGGAGTAACTCAGCGGATCAGGCAGCGTCTCTGGAGAAAAGGAACGGGTGACGTTTCGGGTCGAGACCCTTCCTCGGGCTAACAGACCTTTCCTGTATTTCGTCACGATGTTGCTTCAGTAAGGCAACATAGAAACATAGAAAATAGGCGCAGGAGTAGGCCATTCGGCCCTTCGAGCCTGCACCGCCATTCAATATGACCATGGCTGATCATCCAACTCAGTATCCTGTGCCTGCCTTCTCTCCATACCCCCTGATCCCTTTAGCCACAAGGGCCACATCTAACTCCCTCTTAAATATAGCCAATGAACTGGCCTCAACTACCTTCTGTGGCAGAGAATTCCACAGACTCACCACTCTCTGTGTGAAAAAAAACTTTCTCATCTCGGTCCTAAAAAACATCCACCTTATCCTTAAACTGTGACCCCTTGTTCTGGACTTCCCCAACATCGGGAACAATCTTCCTGCATCTAGCCTGTCCAACTCCTTAAGAATTTTGTAAGTTTCTATAAGATCCCCCCTCAATCTTCTAAATTCCAGCGAGTACAAGCCGAGTCTATCCAGTCTTTCTTCATATGAAAGTCCTGCCATCCCAGGGATCAATCTGGTGAACCTTCTCTGTACTAAATCAATCTGGTGAACCTTCTCTGTACTAAATCAATCTGGTGAACCTTCTCTGTACTAAATCAATCTGGTGAACCTTCTCTGTACTAAATCAATCTGGTGAACCTTCTCTGTACTAAATCAATCTGGTGAACCTTCTCTGTACAAGGCCTTTATTTTAGGCTGATCTTGTTGGGAAACATGGCCAAACATTGGCATAATTTAATCAATCATTCAGTCACACGACTACGTTGTCTTAAGCGCGGATTGTTTACTTGGCCCTATGGATTGAGTCACAAGAGACTGCAGATGCTGGAATCCTGAGCAAAATAACAGTGTTGGAGGAACTCAGCAGGTCAGTCAGCATCTGTGGAGGGAAATGGACAGACGAGGCCTCCACATATGTTGCCGTACTCGCTGGGCTCACGTTCACAGGTTATCGGAGTAGAATTAGGCCATTCGGCCCGTCGAGTCCACTCCCACCATTCACCATCACCATGGCTGACCTCTGCCTCCTAATCCCATTTTCCTGCCTTCTCCCCATAACCCTTGACACCCGTTCCAATCAACAATTTGCCCATCTCTGCCTTAAAAATTATCCACTGACTTGGCCTCCACAGCCCTCTCTGGCAATGAGTTCCACAGATTCACCACCCTCTGACTAAAGAAGTTCCTCCGTCCTCACCTCCTTCCCTCCAGTTCCTCCCAGCACTTTGCTTTCTTTGCTGCCATGAATGGATGATTTCATTTAATCTGAATTGACCATTAAAATCAGATTCCATATTACAAAATGATTATTTTGAAATAACATGCTCGGAATTTCTATTGGATGTTTTCATTGCAAATTCCAAATGTTTTCAGACCACAATGTTGTGTGCTTGTTTAATAAGGATGGGATCTCCCTTACCTCGCTGGCTGGCGTCTGTGGTTAAGGATGCCGTGATCACCTGCTTCATAGTTTATCTTCTAATGCTTCCCCTCTTACTGTCTAATGAGAAGGTTTGTTTTGGGCTCATCAGTAGGGTTGCCAACTTTCTCACTCCCAAATAAGGGACAAAAAGTGACGTCACCTCCCCACGCCCCACGTGACCTCACCCAGCCAGCGGCCACGTGCTCCCACTCCACCAACGGCGGCCGCCCGGGCTGGGAGGCTGGTTGCTATGCAACCTCCATTAGGCGGCGCCTGGGCCTCCAGGCCTACACTGTCTGGGCCTACGGCGGCCCCCAGGCCTACAGTGTCCGGGCCTACAGTGTCCGGGCCTACAGTGTCCGGGCCTACAGTGTCCGGGCCTACAGTGTCCAGGCCTATAGCGCCCCCCGGGCCTACAGCGCCCCCCGGGCCTAATTCGGGACAAGGCGATCCTGTACGGGACAAACCAATTTAGCCCAATATACGGGATGTCCCGGCTAATACGGAACAGTTGGCAACCCTACTCATCATCTTGCCCAGCTATAGAGAGATCATTGGTCATACTCCCAGCTGTGGCCCTAAGCAGTCTTGCTCTTCCCAAGGATATTTTTCCCCACATCCTTCACTCTTCTCAATCACAGCAGTTAAACCTCCCCTCCCTCCGTCCCACTCCCTCAGAACCCAGCCGAATCAGCCTCCATTGACAACGACACAAAATGCTGGAGTAACTCAGCGGGACAGGAGGCATCTCTGGAGAGAAGGAATGGGCGACGTTTCGGGTCGAGGCCTGTCTTCAGACTGGGGCGAGGCAGTCTAGAGATATGGAAGGATAAGGTGTGAAAACGACAGAGCAAAGCAGACGGTGATCAGGGAAATGGAGAATGGCTCATTGTTGGCTGAGGGGAAGGTGATCAGGAGGCACTCAAACAGTAAGATTAATCAGGACAGTGAAACTAGTTGGAGAACTAGGGCGGGGAGGGACGGAGAGAGAGGGAGGGAATGCAAGGGTTACTTGAAGTTAGAGAAATCAATATTCCTACCGCTGGGTTGAAGAGATGCTGCCTGTCTCGCTGAGTTACTCCATCATCTTGTGTCTATCTTCAGCCTCCATTGAGTTCTCTATTATCCTACACAACCCACTCCCTGACTGAGTGCTCACATCTAAATCCTGCCCTTGTGTAGGAAGGAACTGCAGATGCTGGTTTAAACCGAAGATAGACACAAAATGCTGGAGTAACTCAGCGGGTCAGGCAGCATCTCTGGAGAGAAGGAATGGGTGATGCTTGGACAGCTTACACCCCAGCGGTATGAACATTGACTTCTCTAACCAAGTAACTCTTGCTTTCCATCTCTCTCCATCCCTCCTCTTCCCAGTTCTCCGACCAGTCTTACTGTCTCCCACTACATTTTATCTCTGTTTGCTTTCTTGTTCCTTCTCCCAACTAACAAAGATCCATTCTACATGTTCCTTGATCTCCATTCCCTTTGTCGTATTTTCACACCTTACAATTCCTTATCTCTGAATCTCCCTCTCGCCTGGCATCAGTCTGAAGAAGGGTCTCGACCCAGAAACTTCACCCATCCCTCTCTCCAGAGATGCTGCCTGTCCCGCTGAGTTACTCCAGCATTTTGTGTCTAAATCCTGAGCTTTTCTGCATGAGTTTGCACTGGTTGTATAACACTCGACTCCATCTATTCCTGGATCCAACCCAGTCGACTCTTTGTGTGTTAGTCACAGAAGTGGATCTGCAATCACGCATGACAATCGCTCCACTCTTTTAAACCTCTAGTCTGACAGAAACGTTATTCACGTTATTCCCTTTGCCATCTATCCGCACGCTGTGAATGGCTCGATTGTAATCAGGCACAGTCTTTCCGCTGGCTGGTTAGCACGCAACAAATGCTTTTCACTGTACCTCGGTACACGTGACAATGAACTGAACTCAAACTCTCATTATTTTTGATCCTGTGCCTCTTTTGACATCTCGATCCCCATTACTCAATTAAAATAGAGTCATTTTAGGATGGTGCAGTGGTAGAACCTCTGCCTCACAGAGCCAGAGACTTGTGTTGGATTCCCACTACGGGTGTTGATTGTGTGGAGTTCGCACATTCTCCCTGTGACTGCGTGGGTTTCCTCCAGGTTTCCCCCTACATTCCAAAGCCGTGCAGGTTTGTAGGTTAATTGGCATCTGTAATGTTTGATGTTTGATATGAAGGCAGACACAAAATGCTGGAGTAACTCAGCGGGTCGGGCAGCATCTCTGGAGAAAAGGAACGGGTGACGTTTCGGGTCGAGACCCTTCATCATACTAAGAGTCAAGGGTGAGGGAAATGAGAGATCTTGGACCTAGATTACCGTTATTGTGGGCTCAATGGCTTCTTCTATTGCTATGAAGTTATTCTGTTTCTAATAGAGTCATAGAGTGATACAGTGTGGAAACAGGCCCTTCGACCCAACTTGCCCACACCGGCCAACATGTCCCAGCTACACTAGTCTCACTTGCCTGCGCTTGGTCCATATCCCTCCAAACCTGTCCTATCCATGTACCTGTCTGTTTCTTAAACGTTGGGATAGTCCCTGCCTCAACTACTCCCTCTGGCAGCTTGTTCCATACACCCACCACCCTTTGTGTGAAAACGTTACCCCACGGATTCCTATTAAATCTTTTCCTCTTCACCTTGAACCTATGTCCTTTGGTCCTCAATTCCCCTACTCTGGTCAAGAGACTATGTGCATCTACCCGATCTATTCCTCTCATGATTTTGTACACCTCTATAAGACCCCCCCCCTCATCCTCCTGTGCTCCATGGAATAGAGACCCAGCCTACTCAACCTCTCCCCATAGCTCACACCCTCTAGTCCTGGCAACATCCTCGTAAATCTTTTCCGAACCCTTTCAAGCTTGACAATACCTTTCCTATAACATGGTGCCCAGAACTGAACGCAATATTCCAAATGCGGTCTCACCAACACTTATAATCTCTGGCTTATTGCAAAATAAACCTGCAGGAGTTTTTAAATCCAGGTTTGCTTTCACCCACTGATTATGCTATTTCGATACAAATCGGAAACTTAGTTAAAGAAATCACAAGATAACTGGCATGAAAATGGAAAATTGGGTGTAGCCAGAGGATGTGTGTGAGTGACACATGGACGTGGATGATTCATTGTGCACTACCTCCCCTAAAAGACCTCCATGTTGATATTTTGCTTAACGGAAGTGAGTGATCTTCTATTTTTCAACACACACGTTAACCACTCCAGGAAAAAAACGGACAGAAATAGTGCGAGTTAGTCACCTGCAACAACAATAAATAGTGATATTGAGGTTTACACAAAGTGTGTCATAGAGTCATAGAGTGATACAGTGTGGAAACAGGCCCTTCGGCCCAACATGCCCACACTGGCCAACATGTTCCAGTTACACTAGTCCCACCTGCCTGCCTGCCCATATCCCTCCAAACCTGTCCTATCCATGTACTTGTCTAACTGTTTCTTAAACATTGGGATAGTTCCAGCCTCAGCGACCTCATCTGGCAGCTTGTGTAGGAAACTAACCTGATCTCCCGGTGGCTGAGCACTTCAACTCCCCCTCCCACTTCCAGTCTGACCTTTCTGTCATGGGCCTCCTCCAGTGCCATAGTGAGGCCGACCGCAAATTGGAGGAACAGCACCTCATATTTCGCTTGGGTAGCTTACACCCCAGCGGTATGAACATTGACTTCTCCAACTTTAGATAGTTCCTCTGTCCCTCTCTTCCCCTCCCCCTTCCCAGTTCTCCCACTGTCTTCCTGTCTCCACCTATATCCTTTCTTTGCCCTGCCTCCCCTGATATCAGTCTGAATAAGGGTCTCGACCCGAAACGTCACACATTCCTTCTCTCCAGAGATGCTGCCTGACCCGCTGAGTTACTCCAGCATTTTGTGATACCTTCATCTGGCAGCTTGTTCCATACACCCACCACCCTTTGTGGATGGCAACTTTACAGGAATGTCTGACTTCATTCATTTTAACAAGGTGTGATGTTTAGTGCTGAAGTAAAATTATAATTGGTTGCAGCTGAAGAAGGGTCCCGACCCCAAACGTCACCCAAGTCTGAAGAAGGGTCCCGACCCGGAATGTCACCCAATCCTATTACCCCAGAGATGCTGCCTGACCCGCTGAGTTACTCCAACACTTTGTGTCTTTTCTGTATATATCAGCATCTGCAGTTCCTTTCTACACATTAATGTTGCATCCCTTCTGTGACACAATTTCTTAAACTTTAGGAATTGAAAGGATCCAGTGCCCTCCATAATGTTTGGGACAAAGACAACATCATTTATTTATTTGCCTCTGTTCTCCACAATTTGAGATTTGTAATAGAAAAAAATTGCTTGTGGTTAAAGTGCACATTGTCAGATTTTAATAAAGGCCATTTTTGTACATTTTGGCTTCACCATGTAAGAATTACAGCAGTGTTTATACATAGTCCCCACCCCCCATTGCATATAAAAGCACTTGAGCAGATAGGATGTGTCTGTACACTTCAGAATTCATTATGCTACTACCATCAGCAGTAGTATCGTCAATGACGATAAGTGAGCCAGTACCTTCAGCAGCCTTACATGCCCAGGCCATAACACCCCCACCACCGTGTTTCACAGATGAGGTGGTATGCTTTGGATCTTGGGCAGTTCCTTCTCTCCTCCATACTTTGCTCTTGCCATCACTCTGATTCTATTCTATTCCAGGCCTAATTCTATTCTTATCACTAATCTTATGATTTATTAATTAGATCAGCATGCACCATGGGGTCATCATTATTGCCTCTGCTCAAGATTTTTAGAAGCATTGAGATTTTGTTTGATGATGAAACTGCTCTATAATCCATCCTTGTGGACGTTGGAGAACATTTTGTGACATTGAAGAGGCTGACAGATGCTCTCTGTTAATTGCACTCCAATCTTAAAATAAACATTATTTTGAATCCTCTCCACAGCAGGCTTTGCATAACAAAATGTTTATTGACGGGAAATCACTGTTCCAAATGATGTACAATTAATGGTGGTGTTGACGCTGCGCATCTGTCCACATCTGTTACTCGCTAAGCTCGCTGCTCCATCGCGAGCAGGCTGCCAGCACCTAGTGCAAGAAACACAACGAGGAGCAGGCCGATCGGCCCTTCAAGCCTGAAGAAGGGTCTCGAGCCGAAACGTCACCCATCCCTTCCCTCCAGAGATGCTGCCTGCCTCGCTGAGTTACTCCAGCGTTTTGTGTCTGCCCTTCGATTTAAACCAGCATCTGCAGTTCTTTCCTGTACAGGCCTTGCTGCTCTTGGATAGGATAATGCTGACCCTTTATTGTGGCACCATTTTCCTGCACAGGTTCCACATCTCTGAACCCTCAGCTCGGGGTTTAAAAGGTCACCTATCCATGTTCTCCAGAGATGTGTAGGAAGGGACTGTGCAGATGCTGGTTGACATCGAAGGTCAACACAAAACACTGGAGTAACTCAGCGGGACAGGCAGCATCTCTGGAGAGAAGGAACAGGGGACGCTTTTCAGGTCGAGACCCTTCTTCAAACTAAGAGGCAGGGTAGAGGCAGATACGGAAGGGTAATCTGTGAAAACAGAGATCCAGAGATGCTGCTTGTCCACTGAGTCTCTCAAGCACTTTGGGTTTTATTTTTGCTCATTGTTCCAGAGTCTACAGTCCCTGATTAGGTCACAAGGTCGTAAGTGATAGGAGTAGAATTAGGCCATTCGGCCCATCAAGTCTACTCCACCATTCAATTATGGTTGATCTATCTCTCCCTCCTAACCCCATTCTCCTGCCTTCTCCCCGTAACCGTTGCTGCCAGGCGGTAGATAGGAATGCCACGGTGAGCTTTTGTCACTTGGCGACTCCCTGCACTGCACCTCGGTACACGTGACCGTGACACGTGACCATGCCCGATTCCTTCTCTCCTGAGATGCTGAATCATTCTCACTCACCTTCACCTTGCATCGAACACTCAAGACTTGTCTACGTCTCTCCCAGATTCAATACTCGCCTGGCCCTTGTGGATTCGTGAATTCTCCCCTCCTCCCTCGGCCTACTTCTCTGGGGCCTCTTCCCCCGACTCTCTCTTGCCCGAGTTACATGCAGTGACAGTTATCCACATGGAGATTGATGAGCTCAAGAGTCAAGAGTCAAGAGTGTTTTATTGTCGTATGTCCCGGATAGAACAATGACGGACGTACTTGCAGCAGCACAACAGAACATGTAAACACGGTGCACTGTAAACAATATAATAAACAAGAGAGAAAAAAACTTCAGTGTGTATATATATACACACACACTACAAGTACACACACAAACACACACACACATACATATATACACACGCACACATACGTACACACACACACACACACGTACACAAAAACAAACAATAGTAGTGCAATAATGATAATAATAACAATAATAGTAGGCTATTGTAGTTCAGAGCTTATTTGAGGTTGTAGTGTTTAATAGCCTGATGGCTGTAGGGAAGAAGCTGTTCTTGAATCTGGACGTTACAGTTTTCAGGCTCCTGTACCTTCTTCCCGATGGCAGGGGTGTAGTGAGTGTGTGGCCAGGGTGGTGTGGGGCTCTGATGATGCTGGCTGCCTTTGTGAGGCAGCGACTGTGATAAATCCCTTCGATGGTGGGGAGGTCAGAGCCGGTGATGGACTGGGCCGTGTTCACAACTTTGTGCAGTCTTTTCCGCTCCTGGGCGTTCGAGTTGCCGAACCAGGCCGTGATGCAACCAGTCAATACGCTCCCCGCTGTACACCTGGAGAAGCTCAAGAGAATCCTCTCTGACGTACCGAATCTCCGTAATGTTCTCAGGAAGTAGAGGCATTGATGTGCTTTATTTACAAGCTTCGAGTGACACACCTTCCAAGAGCTCCAGCAGAAAGAAATGAGTGCCAGTGGAAAGCAGCTAGCATTGAACATCAGAGGCTGAATATCTATCTTCGAGTTGCGTTTTATTACATGGAGAGGTTTTGGTGAGGGGAATTTCGTGGAGGAATGGAATAACTTTGGCTGATTCCTTTATGAGAGGGCCATACTTGGTCTGTGGGACATGTGTATATATTCAGTGAGTTGATCATGCTTGAAATGCAGAAGTATAAAATACACATTGCTCCAAAGGCCGATAAATAAAGAGGAGAATTGCTGAATAGCATCCAGTATCCATGGATAGTTAGCGTGACTTTGGAGCAGTCACAGAGTACAGCAGTTGGCTTCTGTTCCACATACTTGCATGTTATGCTTCTTCTGACCACTTCAGAGGATCTGGAAGGCTGGATCAATGGTTTGTATATATTCAGGGGCAGTGATCCCATTATCTGTTTTGTGAAAGCTGGAATTCTGAAATTAATTCCAAAATAAATCCAAATTAGTCCTGTGGGGGAAATGAATATTTAGTTTAGTTTGGAGATACAGCGCGGAAACAGGCCCTTCGGCCCACCCAGTCCGCGCCGACCAGCGATCCCCACCCACGAAAGCTACCCTGCACGCACGCGGGATAATTTATAATTTTATCAAGCCAATTAAACTATGAATCTCTACGTCTTTGGAGCGTGGGAGGAAGCCGGGGCACCCGGAGAAAACCCACGCAGGTCACGGGGAGAACGTACAAACTCTGTACAGACAGCACCCGTAGTCGGGATGGAACCCGGGTCTCGGGCGCTGTAAGGCAGCAGCTCTACCGCCGCGCCACCGTGTTGCCTGCCCTGCTGTGAAGAGGAGGCGTCAGAAACAATCAGCTGTGGCTTATAATTTGCGTTAGGTAACTACCATGAAATACAAATGGATCTGCAAACCAAAATACCATTGCTTTGTTTGTTGTCCTAGTTTTGGTTTAACGAGGTTGCAGCTGTGGAGCCGCTGCTTCTCAGCGCCAGAGACCCGGGTTTGTTCCTGACCGCAGGTGCTGTCTGTATGGAGTTTGCACGTTATCCCTGCGACCGCGCGGGGTTTCCTCCCACATCCCAAAGGAGGGTTAATTGGCCTTGACAAAAATGAATGTAATGTGCAGGGAGTGGACGAGAAATTGTGCAGGGAGTGGAGAAATTGGGATTACATGGAACCAGCTCTTAAGGATAGCGGAGTCAGGGGGTATGGGGAGAAGGCAGGAACAGGGTACTGATTGACAATAGACAATAGACAATAGACAATAGGTGCAGGAGGAGGCCATTCGGCCCTTCGAGCCAGCACCATCATTCAATGTGATCATGGCTGATCATTCTCAATCAGTACCCCGTTCCTGCCTTCTCCCCATACCCCCTGACTCCGCTATCCTTAAGAGCTCTGTCCAGCTCTCTCTTGAATGCATTCAGAGAATTGGCCTCCACTGCCTTCTGAGGCAGAGAATTCCACTCTGAGGCAGAGAATTCCACTCTGAGGCAGAGAATTCCATGATCACATTGAATGGCGGTGCTGGCTCGAAGGGCCGAATGGCCTCCTAGAATTGTCTATTGTCTATTGTCTATTGTCTATTGTCAGTGTGCATGGGTAATCGATGATCGGCATGGACTTGGTCGGTCGAAGGATTTGTTTCCATGCTGTATCTCCAAACTAAACTAAAACTAAATAATGGTGAAATTGAATGTGTAGGAAGGACTGGCTTAAATCGAAGATGGACACAAAATGCTGGAGTAACTCAGCGGGTCAGGCAGCATCTCTGATAGAGAAGGAATGGGAAACGTCACCCATACCTTCTCTCCAGAGATGCTGCCTGTCCCATTGAGTTACTCCAGCATTTTGATCCCTTGGTGAAATTAAAGTTTGCAGACGGTCTCTCCATGATCTGCTGCAAATTTGGTGTCCAAATTCCGTGCTGCGGTAAATGCTGTATATATGACCATCATTTTAGAATGAAGGTTTTATGTTTTTTTTCAATGTGAAGACTCTTTTGTTAAGATGAATAATTTTTTGTTTCCAATTTCCAGACGTGAATGAATGTGATGACAATAATGGAGGCTGTCAACAGATCTGTGTTAACACCATGGGCAGCTATGAATGTCAGTGCAAAGAGGGGTTCTTTCTGAGTGACAACCAACACACCTGCATACACCGTTCGAATGGTGAGTGTACATTTACCATTGAAGGGACTTAACTGCATTCTGGGGAGGGAGGGGGAATGTGAAACCATAGCTACCACCGGGATCGATGAACTAATTATATTGTGTGGGACGACCATGTTAACAAGGACTGTATGTAACCTGAATTTAATGAATAACATTAAGATCTGAAGGTAAGGTCTGAAGAGGGGTCTCGACCCGAAACGTCACCCCTCTTCTTAAGGGGTTGGAGAGGCTAGATGCGGGAAGATTGTTCCCGATGTTGGGGGAGTCCAGAACCAGGGGTCACAGCTTAAGGATAAGGGGGAAGTCTTTCAGGACCGAGATGAGAAAACATTTCTTCACACAGAGAGTGGTGAGTCTGTGGAATTCTCTGCCACAGAAGGTAGTTGAGGCCAGTTATTGGCTATATTTAAGAGGGAGTTAGATGTGGCCCTTTTTGCTAAAGGGATCAGGGGGTATGGAGAGAAGGCAGGTACAGGCTACTGAGCTGGATGATCAGCCATGATCATATTGAATGGCGGTGCAGGCTCGAAGGGCCGAATGGCCTACTCCTGCACCTATTTTCTATGTTTCTATGTTTCTATGTCACCCATTCCTTCTCTCCAGAGATGCTGCCTGTCCAGCCGAGTTACTCCAGCATTAACGTGTCGACATTATTTCACAAGGCATAGGAGCAACATAACAGCAACAGAGGAGAATAAAGAGGGACTCCCAACGTGACTCTAATGAGTTGGAAGGAAATGCAGATGCTGGTTCAAACCAAAGATAGACACAAAAAGCTGGCGTAACTCAGCGGGTCAGGCAGCGTCTCTGGAGAAAGGGAATAAGTGACGTTTTTGTATTGCGTGCAAAACAAAGCATTTCACTGTACCTCGGTACATGTGACAACAAAGTATCATCAGAATCAGGCCATTCGTCCCATCGAGTCTGCTCTGTCATTTGATCATGGCTGATCTATTTTTCCTCTCAACCCCATTCTCCGGCCGTCTCCCCTAAGCTTAGACCCCCCTACTAATCAAGAACCTATATCACGGCTTTATAAACACCCACTGCCTTGCCCTCCCCAGATTCACCACCCTCTGGCTAAAGAAATTCCACCTCATCTCCATTCTAAAGGTGTGTCCTTTTATTCTGAAGCTGTGACCTCTGGTCCTAGACTCTCCCATTACTGGAAACATCCTCTCCACATCCACTCTATCCAGGCCCTTTATTATTTGGTGGGTTTCAATGAGGTCCCCCCTCATCTTTGTAAACTCCAGCGCGTACAGGCCCAGTGCCGTCAAACGCTCCTCATACGTTAACCCAATCATCCCTGGGGTCATTCTTGTAAACTTCCTCTGGACCCTCTCCAATGCCAGCATATCCTTCCTCAGAATTCTCTGCCTCAGAAGGCAGTGGAGGCCAATTCTCTGAATGCATTCAAGAGAGAGCTAGATAGAGCTCTTAAGGATAGTGGAGTCAGGGGGTATGGGGAGAAAGCAGGAACGGGGTACTGATTGAGAATGATCAGCCATGATCACATTGAATGGTGATGCTGGCTCGAAGGGCCGAATGGCCTACTCCTGCACCTATTGTCTATTGTCTTTTGTCTATTGTCAGATATGGGTCCCAAAACTGGTTACAATATTCCAAATGAGGGCTGACATTATATTGCTTTGCTGAATCAAAGAATGAAATTCTGTTTTCTGAAGGGTGCTACTTTATCTTTAAATTTTGCTTCGTGATGTAATAAATGTGGCTGAAACATTGTTTGAAATCCTGAAGCCAAATATGGATTATTTCTCCAAAATTGAGGTCAAAGTAAACCGTCGAAGCTGGCAATTGAACTTAATTATTTAATAATCATCTGATATTAAATATTTGGATAGTTTAATTTCGAACCTGAGATACACTGTAATCAGCGTTGTAGAGAAAAACAAAATCTGAACCTTTAGCACTGTTGATATTCTTCGTAAAAGTATCTTAAAGATGAAACTCTGAGGAATCTTGAGTATTAACATGCTGGTGAAATGGGAAATATTTAAATGCATTTCTGACATAGAAACATAGAAAAATAGGTGCACAGGAGGAGGCTATTTGGCCCTTCAAGCCAGCACCGCCATTCATTGTGATCTTGGCTGATATGACCTGCGATATATGTACATATATGACTTGCGATATATGTACATAAATCTCCCAACTCAATGCCTAGAAATGCAAACGCCACATCATTCTGTGGTGTGGTTATGTGGTTCATATCATATCATATATATACAGCCGGAAACAGGCCTTTTCGGCCCTCCAAGTCCGTGCCGCCCAGCGATCCCCGCACATTAACACTATCCTATACCCACTAGGGACAATTTTTACATTTACCCAGCCAATTAACCTACATACCTGTACGTCTTTGGAGTGTGGGAGGAAACCGAAGATCTCGGAGAAAACCCACGCAGGTCACGGGGAGAACGTAAAAACTCCTTACAGTGCAGCACCCGTAGTCAGGATCGAACCTGAGTCTCCGGCGCTGCATTCGCTGTAAAGCAGCAACTCTACCGCTGCGCTACCGTGCCGCTGATAAAGCAGTGAACATTCTTCCACCATGCATATTTATACAGAAATTTGTTTGTTCAGACTTTTCTAGGAAACATCTACCTTCCAATATGTGTTAATGTGAAAGATACGAGAGTTTTCAAACATAGTTTGTATGCATATAAGATGTTATTTTAGTTCATAAGTGATAGGAACTGAATTAGGCCATTCAGCCCATCAGGTCTGCTCCACCATTCAATCATGGCTGATCTATCTCTCCCTCCTGACCCCATTCTCCTGCCTTCTCCCCATAACCCTTGACACCTGTACTAACCAAGAATCTATCCATCTCTGCCTTAAAACTATCCATTGAATTGGCCTCCACAGCCTTCTGTGGCAAAGAATTCCACAGATTCACCAGTTTTACCAGCGCACAATAGTTTTCTTTTAATCAAATCGTCCTTTTGCCGTCTAATGGTCCTGCAGGCTTGCATTTCTATATCCTCTGTCATCCCATATCTATGTTGTGCTTTCTTCTTTGAACCGATCAGTGTGGACAGGAGAAATTGCTGCAACTAGTTCGCCAGGTCCCTTCCAGCAATGCACATTTTTCTTTCTGCCTTAACACACAATTACTTCTGACAAACAATTGCATGTCCTGAAGATTGTAGTCCCTTGCTAAAGAAAATTGAAGATCCATTCACAGCGTGTGAGAGAGATTGAGGTTAAAACTCATACCAAAGACTTGCGGGGTTGGTAGGTTAATTGGTTTATCTATATACTAAAACCCTCGTTTGTTTGTTCGTTTGTTCCTGAACTACAGCCAAAACGGTACACGATAGCACAACAATTTTAGGCCCACCTTACTCACCGTCGTCCCTTTGGTGCTAATGGAAGAAGTTTAATTGAAATCGATGTTATATTTTTAAAGTTATTCACATTTTAAATCTATCTCCTAGGGAGGGAGGGGGGAGGTGGGGGGGGGGGGGGGGGTGGGGAGGGTGGTAGGAGAGGGTGCTGCACCAATGCAGGAGAGGTTTGGGCCCAATGGGTCCACTTGGTCTAGTATTTTTTTTAATCTCCCCCAGTGTGTGGAGAGAGGATGAGAAAGTACGATAACATAGAATGAGGGTGAACGGGATGGGATCAGTGGGCCGAAGGGCCTGGGCCCATGCTGTAGCTCTAAACTATACAAAACAAAACATGGAGGTCCAGGATAACAATATCACTTTATGTTCAGCTGCTCACAGGCAGAAACGAACTGGATTTTCTACATTTTGCAACAGCAGGAAAACGTCCACTAAGAACAGTAAATGCTTTTCACTCAAAATCTGCCAAGTTCTTCGTTAAATCTGTTTGTAAACCTTGGTTCCAGTTTTGATTGCATCAACTCTTTCCTTCAACGGCTGTCAACTTTGTACACTGCTGCACTGACAGATGATTTACAAACTGACAAATCTGATCCTGAAATGTCTAAACAAATTATCTGGAATAACTAAATGTACCAGTACTGCCCGGAAATGTCCATTGGGTATTGTTAAGGCGCAGACTGACGATTCTTGATTAGTACGGATGTCAGGGGTTACGGGGAGAAGGCAGGAGAATGGGGTTAGGAGGGAGAGATAGATCAGCCATGATTGAATGGTGGAGTAGACCCGATGGGCCGAATGGCCCACTTCTTCTCCTATCACTTATGAATTATGACCTTATGAATTATGAACATTGGGACAGCTCCACTCTTTGTTCCCACAGCAGCCTAAACAATGGTCTAAACTCTTATTTTACTCAGTAATCGTCCAACAGATTGCAGGGGAAGATGGATTAGCCATGGTTGAATGGGGAGCACCAAGGGAGCAAATGCAATGTGGAGCAATTTAGTCCAAAGTACAATCATGCTGTTAACTGGCTAACTTCTCTCAGATATGGACACATTTTGTAGTGAATCATTTTAATAAATATTGCACAGGCTAAAGGCACGCTTCAGAAAAGCAAATAAACCTGTCAATGGGCAGATAAAATGGAGCGGCACGGTGGCGCAGCGGTAGAGGTGCTACCTTACAGCGCCAGAGACCCGGGTTCCATCCCGACTACGGGCGCTGTCTGTACAGAGTGTGTACGTTCTCCCCGTTACCTAATTGGGTTTCCTCCCACACTCCAAAGACGTAGACGTTTGTAGGTTAATTGGCTTGGTAAAATTGTGAATTGTCTCTGGTGTGTAAAGGATAGCGCTAGTGTGCGGGGATCGCTGGGTGGCGCGGACTCGGTGGGCCGAAGGGGCCTGTTTCTGCGCTGTATCTCTAAAACTAAACAACTAAAGTGTGGATTCAAATGATATCAAGATAATACAACACAACACAATTTCCAAGTTATCCAAGCGTAATGCCTGCTGCTAATATAGATGAGAACAAATTGAAATAAAAGTAATGATCCCGAAAATCTTCTCAAGATTAAAACCATTTTACATTAAGTTGTGTAAGCCAAACGTAAGTGGTTATCAACAGCATAACACTGAACGTCTCTGGTTTTGCCAAAACTTTGTTTGCTTATTCTGTGCTTTTTCAAGTTGCTTAGACCCCTAGTAATAAGGGGGGGAAAAATGTTACTTTAACCCTTGTTTATTTTTGGGATGTATTTCCATGCATCAGACTGTTACACAGATAGTTTTAGGCATGTGAAAGAAATGATCTTCTGGCTGGACTTTAGATACAGAAATGATCTTCTGGCTGGAGTCAGAGATACAGCACGGAAACAGGCCCTTTGGCCCATCGAGTCCGTGCCGACCAGTGATCTAACCTACACACATTCGGGACAATTTTACAACTTACTGAAGCTAATTAATCTACAAACCTGTACAGTATGTCTTTGGAGTGTGGGAGGAAACCAGGGCACCCGGAGAAAACCCATGTGGTCACAGAACGTACAAACCCCATACAGATAAGACCTGCAGTCAGGAGTGAACCCAGGTCGTTGGCGCTGTAAAGCAGGAACTCTACCGCTGCGCCACCGCGCCGCCCTTTGCTCCACTATGCTGCCCTATTCTACTTGTCCGTATTTTCCAAACTACCAAGACTGATCGCGAGGGAGGCAATAATCTAGGTGGAACCTAACAACTTAATTGGAAAATGTACGAGTTCATTAATGAATGCCATCTTGGATTTGTTAGGGAGCTTACAGATTGATGATGTCGGCTGATGAGGTTCCACAGATGATTAGTGTAGCTAATGCCCTGGACATGAATTGGACTGGACTGAAAACACCGATGCACGATACAAAAAGGGCCAGAGCAGACTTTATCTGCTGAGGAGACTCAGGTCCTTTGGAGTGCAGGGGGCACTCCTAAGGACCTTCTACAACACGGTGGTGGCATCGTCCATTTTCTATGGAGTGGTCTGCTGGAGCAGCAGCATCTCAGCGGCGGAGGGGAAGAGACTCGACAAGCTGGTCAGGAAGGCCAGCTCTGTCCTGGGTTGCCCCCTCGACTCAGTGCAGGCGGTGGGAGAGAGGAGGATGATGGCAAAGTTAACATCGCTGCTGGACAACGACTCCCACCCCATGCAGGACACTGTCACTGCACTGAGTAGCTCCTTCGGTGACAGACTCCTTCACCCCAAGTGCGTGAAGGAGAGATATAGGAGGTCCTTCCTTCCCGCTGCTGTGAGACTGCACAACCAGCACTGCTCCCAACAGACGAGTCAACAGTAACAGTTAAGGGAATACACAGAAAACTGATGACAATTTATCCTTGTCTTTACTTTTATTTATAACGAATGATCTCTTGCTATCCACTTTGCTGCTGTAACACTGTAAATTTCCCCGGTGTGGGACGAATAAAGGAATATATTATTAATATTATTTTTAAAAAAGAATTGAAATGACCCTAATTTCTCATCATTGTCCTCTCTCTGAGCAAACTCAGTACTCACTGAGCCTACGATGTCCTTTCTATAAGGGGTGTCAAAACTATGCTTTTGCAAGTTGAGACACAGAGTGCTGGAGTAACTCAGCAGGTCGGGCAGCATCTCTGGAGAACATGGATGGATGACGTTTCGGGTCGAGACCCATTCCACTGACTGAAGATGGGTTTCAATCTGAAACGTCACCTGTCCTTGTTCTCCAGAGATGCTGCCCGTTTCGGGTCGAGACCCTTCTTCGAACTGAGAGTCAGGGGAGAGGGAAATCAAATAAAAACATAGAAAATAGGTGCAGGAGGAGGCCATTCGGCCCTTCGAGTCAGCACCGCCATTCATTGTGATCATGGCCGATCATCCACAATCAGTAACCCGTGACATAACTTCTCCCCATATCCCTTGATTCCACTAGGCCCCAGAGCTCTATCTAACTCCCTCTTAAATTCATCCAGTGATTTGGCCTCCACTGTCCTCTGTGGCAGAGAATTCCACAAATTCACAACTCTTTTCACTAGCTGGATAGCAGGCAACGAAAAGCTTTTCACTGCACCTTGGTACAGGTGACAATAATGAACTCAACTAAACTCAGATTTGCTGGATTGGAACAAGTCAAGGATGTTCTGTTGAGGTATAAACTGGCCCGCTAGCTCGCACTGACTCCAGCTGTTCCCTGACAAGGCTAAGCTTGTATTCTGCCCAGCTTTCAGCAAGTTAAATAATAGTGGCATTAAAAAGCCATGGGAATTGGCTGGCATCCTAGTCTGACCACTCCCGTGATGTCTTCGGGGAATTTCCAGTGTCGTTTGGTAGAGGGCAAAATGTGTTGGATCTATTTCACGCTCATTGGGAACGTACGCCAAAAAGTATCTAATTTTTTCCAGAAAACAGGATGGAAGAACTTTGATCCAATCTTGTGTTCGAACCTTCATCTGTGTTTTCAGTACGACTCAATTTTTTTTTCCTTGTGACAACATAGTCGATGGCTTTATACCTGAACCATTTCACGGGGCCGACAACCTTGTGACATACACTGGTTTGGGCAGAGAGGAGCTTGGAGAGAGAGGATGAGACGGAGTTTCTTCCCACAGGCCATCAGGACTGTTAACTCTCATATCACCAGGGACTCATTTAATTTACTGTATTAATTTATTTTTTGTGTTAATATTTTTTATTCTATTCTGTTTTGTAGTTTAGCACAATCCGCAGGCATTGCCACTTTCATTTCACTGCACATCTTCTATATGTATGTGACAAATAGACTTGACTTGACTTGACTTGACTTGACTTGACTTGACTTGAGAGGATTGGAGTCTGTACCAGCAGTCCAGAATATTCTAAAATCGGATAGATTACATTGGACGTGTGGTTGAATGTTGTTACAAACAAATTGGTTGCTGCTCTTTACTGGCGCATCGGTAGAGTTGCTGCCTCACAGCGCCAGGGACCCGGCTTTGATCTCGACTACAGGTGCTGTCTGTAAGGAGTTTGCACGTTCTCCCCGCGACCGCGTGGGTTTCCCCCGGGTGCTCCGGTTTCCTCCCACACTCCAAAGACGTACAGTTTTGTAGGTTAATTGGTTTTGGTAAAGATTGTAAATTGTCCCTCGTGTGTGTAGGATAGTGCTAGTGTACAGGCTGATCGCTGGTCGACGCTGGCGGACTCGGTGGGCCGAAGGGCCTGTTTCCACGCTGTATCTCTAAACTAAACTAAGCTAAGCATAGTCGATAGCTTTATATCTTAACCAAGAATTAAGGGACAAAAGTTTAGGGGTAACATGAGGGGTAACTTTTTTACTCAGAGGGTGGTGGCTGTATGGAATGAGCTTCCGGTGGAAGTGGTGGAGGCAGGCTCGATTTTATTATTTAAGAGTCAATTAGATAGGTATATGGATGGGAAGGGATTGGAGGGTTATGGTCTGAGAGCAGGTAGATGGGACTAGGTCGGAGAAAGTGTTCGGCATGGACTAGAAGGGCCAAACTGGCCTGTTTCCGTGCTGTAATTGTTATATGGTTATATGGTTATATGATGGGGCCTACAGCTTTGTGACATACAGTGGTTTGGGGGAGGTGGACGTGAAGAGGATTGTAGTTTGAACCAGCACCCTAGAATATTCTAAAATCAGATCGACTACATTGGTCCCATGAGTGGATGTTGTTGCAATCAGATCTTTGCTACTATGTGCATTGATTATTTCTTAAACTCTTGAGCATTTGATACAAGATTAGTAAGAAAATACCCGAGCCACTGAAGGCTTTTATGTTCTAACTAGACCAAGTGGACCCGTTGGGCCCAAACCTCTCCTGCATTGGTGCAGCACCCTGTCCTCTCCCCTCTCTCCTCAACCCCCCCTCCCCTCTCCCTTCTCCCCCACTCCCCCCTTCCCCCCTCCCTCCTCCCCTCTCCCTCCCCTCCCCTCCTTTTAAACTTTAAAACGTGAATAACTTAAAAAATATAAGACCGATTTCAATAAAACTGCTTGCATTATCACTAAAGTGACAATGGTGAGTAAGGTGGGCCTAAAATTGTCGCGCTATCGGGTACCGTTTTGGCTGAAGTTCAGTCACAAACAAGATAACAAACGAGAGTTTTAGTATATAAACGTTGATAGTTTCAGCCATTGCATTAACGTAAGCTTTATGAAATGGTCCTGAGTTTGTTTTTCCTGTAGCTTAGAAACATGGAGCCTGTTCCTTTGTATATTTGGACCATGTACTTCGCATTTACCTGCACTGAAGAGTCAGTTTAGTTTTGTTTATTGTTACGTGCACCGAGAAAGACAATACATGATTACAATCGATCCATTTACAGTGTATAGACACGTGATAAGGGAATAACGTTTAGTGCAAGGTAAAGCCAGCAAAGTCCGATCAAGGATAGTCCGAGGGTCACCAAAGAGGTAGATAGTAGTCCAGCACTGCTCTCTGGTTGTGGTGGGATGGTTCAGTTGCCTGATAACAGGTGGGATGAAACTATCCCTGAATCGGGTGGTATGCGTTTTCACACTTCTGTACCTTAGAGTGTTTTATTGTCCTATGTCCCAAACAGAACAATAACATTCTTACTTACTTCATTCTAGAACAATGCTGCCCTTGTCTTTATTCATTCCCATCCATTAACTCATTGTCCCTGAGATGTTGACTGACATTGATCCATAGATCAAAGGCGGCACGGTGGCGCAGCGGTAGAGTTGCTGCCTTACCACTCCAGAGACCCGGGTTCGATCCTGACTACCGGTGTTATCTGCACAGAGTTTATCCATTCTCTCCGTGACCTGTGTGGGTTTTCTCCAGGAAGCTCCGGTTTCCTCCCACACTCCAAAGACGTACAGGTTTGTAGGCTCATTGGCGGCATAAATGTAAATTGCCCCTGGTGTGTGTGGGATAGTGTTGGTGTGCGGGGATCGCTGGTCGGCATGGACTCGGTGGGCCGAAGGGCCTGTTCCCGTGCTAAAATAAAAAAAGATAGACACAAAGTGCTGGAGTACCTCAGTGAAACAGACAGCATCTATGGCGAACAAGTGACGTTTCGGGTCAGACTGATTGTAGCGGGGAGAGTGGGAGATAACAAAACTGGAAGTCAAAGAAAAAGCAGCACAAATCAGGGCCGGCAACAGATGACCTCAGGCAAGGAGGTTCCCTGATAAACTAGCCCAAGAGGAATACATAGTTCGGATGGTGGAGCTGCTTAATGGACTTTTAGAGGGGGGGGATGGGGGAAGGAGGGAGGGAGGGAGGGAGGGGAGGGAGGGGAGGGAGAGAGGGGAGGGAGAGGGAGGGGAGGGAGGGAGGGAGGGAGGGAGGGAGGGAGGAAGGTAGGGAGGGAGGGAGGGAGGGAGGGAGGGAGGGAGGGAGGGAGGGAGGGAGGGAGGGAGGGAGGGAGGGAGGGAGGGAGGGAGGGAGGGAGGGAGGGAGGGAGGGAGGGAGGGAGGGAGGGAGGGAGGGAGGGAGGGAGGGAGGGAGGGAGGGAGGGAGGGAGGGAGGGAGGGAGGGAGGGAGGGAGGGAGGGAGGGAGGGAGGGAGGGGGGGAGGGGGGGAGGGGAGAGGGAGGTGTTTGTGGAGGTTGATCTATTTTTAAAAAATCATACCTTTGCTTCCTAATCCTTCGGTAGCATTACACTTCAATGTCCTTGTCCTCTCGCCTGCCGTCCCTTCAAGATCTCTGTAATTCTCAAGTTGTGCTCTCCGGTGCATCATTAATAGTGCTTTGTAGAAGCAAGGAACTGCAAGCGCTGGTTTACTGAAACAGACACAAGATGCTGGAGTAACTCCGCAAGTCCGGCAGCATCTGCGGAGAACGTCATGTTCTCCAGAGATACTGCCCGTGCAGTGAGTTACTCCAGCACTCTGTGTCCTTTTGTGTAAACCAGTGCCTGCAGTTCTGAGTTTCTATGTTTGTACAGTTCTTCGAGCAGTGCAGCCAGTTGCTAGATTTCTTGGAAGTTGTTCCTGAAATAGTGGGTGAAGTAACTGTGTTACAAATGGCATCTTTCCTGATCGTCTGATTCGGACTGTTGAAGGAATGTGTGACATATTTGTGGCCATTGCAACAATGATTTATCTTATTCGTTGTTCTTTATCTCCCCACATCAACGTCCATATCTCTCGTTTCCCGTATCCCTAACCAGTCTGATGAAGGGTCTCGACCCGAAACGTCACCCATTCCTTCTCTCCAGAGATGCTGCCTGTCCCGCTGAGTTACTGCAGCTTTTTGTGTCTATCTTCGTATTAATGATTTATTTGAACCAGTCAGGAGTTTTTGGAGCACTTGACACCTTGAGGTGTGAGCACAGGGGCAGCACGGTGGCGCAGCGGTAGAGTTGCTGCCTCACAGCGCCTGAGACCCGTGTTCGATCCCGACTACGGGTGCTGTCTGTACGGAGTTTGTACGTTCTCCCCGTGACCTGCGTGGGTTTTCTCCGAGACCTTCGGTTTCCTCCCACACTCCAAAGACGTTCGGGTTTGGAGGTTTATTGGTTTGGTATAAATGTAAAATTGTCCCTAGTGCGTGTAGGATAGTGTTAACGTGCGGGGATCGCTGGTCGATGCGGACTCGGTGGGCAGAAGGGCATGTTTCCGCGCTGTATCTCTAAACTGAACCAACCAAACGAAAACTTTTCAAGTGTATGGCAATGTGACACAAGTGTGAAGAGCAGATCTCCAGTGTCCACACAGTGTTGCCCTTTGTGATACACGGCTAATTTCCAAACGTAAATGTCATGTGCCAGTCTGAAGAAGGGTCTCGACCTGAAACGTCACCCATTCCTTCTCTCCAGAGATGCGGCCTGTCCCGCTGAGTTACTCCAGCATTTTGTGTCTGCAATAGGTTTATACGATCTGGGAGGAGAAATAAAAAATGATGCCAAAAAGTGAGCATCTTAGCTCGCTCGAGCGCTTTTCAACGAGCTGGTCCAATTTACAGTCAGTGAGTCAGGCAGTGATTTTATAAATGGATTTTGTCAAATGATTGCAACCCTTGACTGCACACATTCATCAAATCCAGTCTGCACAAAGTCAAGGCTTGACATGATTTGAACTGCTTGTTAGAAGGGATTTGGTATGAGATTACTAGTGTTTCAATAACTAATTACCTCACATGCTAACATTTGAAACTGCAGGCTGTCAAAGGAGCCATTTATTTCACAAAGTTCAATTTTACTTTGCCTTCACTGCCAAATTGCATTCCATTTAATGAACAGAATATTTACGACACAGACTGAGAAAGGAGGATTTTATTTTCCTGGCCTGGCACCACCTAACTGTTAATTCAGTCATGCTATTCTTCAGAACACTGAGCACATTTAACAACGCAAAACTTGTGGGGGTACAAATAGCTCTTGTATGCTTTTTAACACAAAGGATGTGACTAACAAGCAATTTTGAAGCTTTGAAATTTGCCACTCTGCTAACACACTGCCGTGGGCGGGCTGTTATCAAACTACATCTTTAGATTATTTTCAGTCCAACAAATTTGCAAAACTCCCCTTGCTACTGCATTTGATCTCCGTTTTCCTAAAATGATTGCTAAAATTCATAAAGGTGGATTTTTATGATTTCACGACTTCTCTTTTACTTTTAAGACTTCTTTTGTAAAATGGCGTGATTGTTTATTTTAGTCTAGTTTAGTTTTACAGATAGACTCGCGGTAACAGGCCCTGCGGCCCACCGAGTCTGCACCGACCAGCGATCCCTGCACACTAACACTATCCCACACACACCAGGGACAATATACATTTATACCAAGCCGATCAACCTACAAACTCGTACGTCTTTGGAATGTGGGAGGAAACCGTAGATCTCGGAGAAAACCCACGCGGGTCACGGGGGGAAACGTACAAACTCCGTACAGACAGCGCCCGTAGTCAGGTTCGAACCCGGATCTCTACCGCTACGCCACCATGCCGCCGTATTTAACCAAAGTATTAACATAGGCAGTAAGTTGTTTCATTTTTCTCCTTAATTTCATTTGTCCCAAAGTTAATATCAGTCTGAAGACGTGTCCCGATATGAAGGGTCATCTACAGGGTGGCTCAGTGGTGCAGCAGGTAGAGCTGCTGCTTCACAGCGCCCGTGGAACCAGGTTCGTCCGCGACCCGTGGGTGATGCGTGTGCGGAGTTTGCATTGCACGGGTAATCGTTGGTCGGCGCAGACTCGGCGGGCCGAAGGTGCCGAGACGGCAGGGTGCGGATGCGAAAGTGGGATAACATAGAACGAGTGTGAACAGGAGGCCGACGGACGGCATGGACTCTGTGGGCCGAAGGGCCTGTTTCCACGCTGCAACCCCTTTAAAATAAAGTACTTGAATATTATTGGTTGCAGTGGCCAGTGTCACAAACGGGTGGCACGAGACAGTTTGCTTTAATTAAATCAACTTTGAAGCAGTCTGCAGAAGGATCCCAAACCAAAACGCCACCCATCCTTTTTCTCCAGAGAGGCTGCCTGTCCCCGCCAAGTTACTCCAGCATTTTGTGTCCATCTTCGGTTTAAACCAGCATCTGCAGTTCCTTCCTACACACTGGATGGAAGTCTGCCGGTTCTTGATTGCCATGAGCAGTTGTTGGTGGAACGTTTCCACAGACCACTGCAATCTCCATGGTGACGGTCTCCTCTCGGATATTTAGGAAGGGAATTCAAAAAAATTCACCACAGAAATGAAGAAAGAGAAGTGCCTTCCACATCAAATGATGTTTAGCTTGGGAGGGAACTATGAAAATGCCCCTGTTCTCACCACATTGTAGCTCTGAAGCTGGCGAGAATGTTTCGCCAAGCCGGAGAGGGTACTGAGAAGATTTACGATGTTGCCAGGACTAGAGGGTTTGATCTATAGGGAAAAGTTGAATAGTCTGGGACTCTACTCCTTAGAGCGCAGGAGGATGAGGGGTGATCTTGAGAGGAATAGATCAGATAGATGCACTGAGTCACTTGCCCAGAGTAGATGAATCGAGGACCAGAAGACATAGGTTTAAGGGGAAAAGATTTAATAGGAATCTGAGGGGTACATTTTTTCGCTCAAAAGGGTGGTGGGTGTGTGGAACAAGCTGCCAGAGGAGGTAGTTGAGGAAGGGACTGTCCCAATGTTTAAGAAACAGTTAGACGGGTACATGGATAGGACAGGTTTGGAGGGATATGGGCCAAATGCAGGCAGGTGGGACTAGTGTAGCTGGGACATTGTTGGCCGGTGTGGGCAAGTTGGTCCGAAGAGCCTGTTTCCACACTGTATCACTCTATGACTCATCCACCCCCCTCGAAGTGACATTGGTCGAGACAGTGGGGGCAGCACGGTGGCGCAGCGGTGGAGTTGCTGCCTCACAGCGCCAGAGACCTAGGTTCGACCCCAACCTCGGGTGCTGTCTGCACGGTGTTTGTACGCTCTCCCTGTGACTCCCTGCTTTCTCCGGGTGCTCCGGTTTCCTCCCACACTCCAAAGACGTGCAGGTTTGTCGGCTAACTGGCTTCAGTAAGATTGTAAATTGTCCCCTGGTGCGTAGGATAGTGCTAGTGTACGGGGTGATCGCTTGTTGGCAAGGACTCGGTGGCTGAAGGGCCTGTTTCTGCACTGTATATCTAACGTCTAACGGTGGTTAATATCTGCATGTTACCAAAATGCTTTTGCAAGAATCATTCGGAGCACCTTGACTAAATTTAGCTGATAATAGCATACATATGCCGAGACCCAAAATAACCTGCCAATTGACCATTTAGCATTGTCATCCATGCGCTGAGTGGAGTTCCTGCTACTTAAATTGCTTATTAAAAGGGACTGTGCTGGTGCCAGCCAGAAACCATTAATGGCATTGTCATTGTAGTAGGTTCTGGCATCTTTTATTGCTCTATTTTGGTCTGGAGCAGCTGGAGGCCGATGTTTATTAGAAAACGAGGTCTAATTGATATCATCCTGCAGATTAAGGCAACCTCCTGACAAATTGCATTATGGCCATGGTCAACAGACGGATTGGTCTTGGGCATATTTTAGCACCCTGTTGCTAAACACTTTAACTCCCCCTCCCATTCCCACATTGACCTTTCTGTTCCTGGGCCTCCTCCATTGCCAACGCAAATTGGAGGAACAGCACCCCATATTTCGCTTGGGTAGCCTGCACCCCAGCGGTATGAACATTGACTTCTCTAACTTCAAGTAGCCCTTGCTTTCCCTCTCTCTCCATCCCCTCCCCCTTACCAGTTCTCCGACCAGCCTGACTGTCTCCGACTACATTTTATCCCTGTTTACTTTGTTGTTATCTTCTCCCAACTAACATTTTCCTTGAACTTCATTCCCTTTGTCCTGTTTTCACACCTTACACATCCTTATCTGTGCACTTCCTTATCTATGCTTCCATAGCAAATTTGCAGATGATACTAAGCTGGGGGGTAGTGTGAATTGTGAGGAAGATGCAATAAGGCTGCAGGGTGACTTGGACAGGTTGTGTGAGTGGGCGGATACATGGCAGATGCAGTTTAATGTAGATAAGTGTGAGGTTATTCACTTTGGAAGTAAGAATAGAAAGGCAGATTATTATCTGAATGGTGTCAAGTTAGGAAGAGGGGATGTTCAACGAGATCTGGGTGTCCTAGTGCATCAGTCACTGAAAGGAAGCATGCAGGTACAGCAGGCAGTGAAGAAAGCCAATGGAATGTTGGCCATCATAACAAGAGGAGTTGAGTATAGGAGCAAAGAGGTCCTTCTACAGTTGTACCGGGCCCTGGTGAGACCGCACCTGGAGTACTGTGTGCAGTTTTGGTCTCCAAATTTGAGGAAGGATATTCTTGCTATTGAGGGCGTGCAGCGTAGGTTCACTAGGTTGATTCCCGGAATGGCGGGACTGTCGTATGTTGAAAGGCTGGAGCAATTAGGCTTGTATACACTGGAATTTAGAAGGATGAGGGAGGATCTTATTGAAACATATAAGATAATTAGGGGATTGGACACATTAGAGGCAGGAAACATGTTCCCAATGTTGGGGGAGTCCAGAACAAGGGGCCACAGTTTAAGAATAAGGGGTAGGCCATTTAGAACGGAGATGAGGAAGAACTTTTTCAGTCAGAGAGTGGTGAAGGTGTGGAATTCTCTGCCTCAGAAGGCAGTGGAGGCCAGTTCGTTGGATGCTTTCAAGAGAGAGCTGGATAGAGCTCTTAAGGATAGTGGAGTGAGGGGGTATGGGGAGAAGGCAGGAACGGGGTACTGATTGAGAGTGATCAGCCATGATCGCATTGAATGGCGGTGCTAGCTCGAAGGGCTGAATGGCCTACTCCTGCACCTATTGTCTATTGTCTATTGTCTATGAACCGCCCACTCCCCTGACATCAATCTGAAGAAGGGTCTTGATGAGAAACGTCACCCATTCCTTCTCTCCAGAGATGCTGCCTGACCCGCTGAGTTTCTATGTTTCTATTATAATAGGCCTAACATTACAGTATTTTCCATTTGATAATATTGGGGAGCCTCAGGTCTGAGAAATAGTGAGACATGGCGGCAAAATGAAGTCAGAATTCTTCTTTTCAATGGTATGGAAGCCAACCACTCACTGCCAATGCTCCTGTCCTCACACAAAGATGTGAACTAGCACAAAAGCACAGTAGGTCGTCAATAACTAGGTAGTTGAGAGGTTAATCTGCTTGGTAAAAATGTGAATTGTCCCTAGTGCGTGTAGGATAGTGCTAGCGTGCAGGGACCGCTGGACGGTGCAGACTCGGTGGGCCGAGGGGCCTGTTTCCGCGCTGTTACTGTAAACTAAAGCAGCCAAGGTTGGGAGTGAAGCTGGGCCTCTCGCACTGTGGGGCAGCAGCTCTACCAGCTGCGCCTTCGGGTAGCGTTCCAGGGTCAGACCAAGCGGCAACGAGACAAAGCTGCTGCCTTTTCAAGTGTTGACGTGCAAATTGAAGGGGGCTTTACAGATGGAACCATCTCCTTGTCCCTTTATTTAGCCGGTATTAAAGGGCCGTAACTGGGAAGTGTCAGCAAGTGCGGCATGGTGGCGCAGCGGTAGAGTTGCTGCCTTACAGTGAATGTAGCGCCCGAGACCCGAGTTCGATCCTCACTACGGGTGCTGTCTGTACGGAGTTTGCACGTTCTCCCTGTGACCTGTGTGGGTTTTCTTTGGGATCTTCGGTTTCCTCCCACACTCCAAAAACGTACAGATTTGTAGGTTAATTGGCTTGGTAAATGTAAACATTGTCCTTAGTGTGTGTAGGATAGTGTTGATGTGCGGGGATCGCTGGTCGGCGCGGACCCAGTGGGTGGTCTCCACGCTGTATCTCTAAGCTAAACTAAAAAGCCTTTAGACTTTAGATTTTAGAGATACAGCACGGAAACAGGCCCTTCGGTCCACCGAGTCCGCGCCGCCCAGCGGTCCCCGTGCTCTACCACTATCCTACGCACACTGGGGACTATTTACAATTTTACCAAGGATAATGAACCTACAAACCTGCACGTCTTTGGAATGGGGAGGAAACCGGAGCACCCGGAGAAAACCCACGCACGTCACGGGGAGAACGTACAAACTCCGTACAGACAAGCGACCATAGTCGGGATCGAACCCGGGTCTCTGGCGCTGCGAGGCAGCAACTCTACCGCTGCGCCACCGTGCCGCCCGTTGGCAAGTGACTGCGGTGCATTCTGCAGTGAAAGGCAGGGACATGCTGGTGGTGGAGGGAGCGAACATCTCAAGGATGGATGGGACAAGGAATGGGAAAATCACGACCAGGCAGGGATATGCTGGATCCAGCATTTCCAATTAGCAGGTGGAACTGGAAAGAAAGCAAGAGCCGCCACGTCTGTGAATTCAGATTCCACGCAGGTACATTTAACCTTTGGTGTTTCCAGTTCCTGGAGTCCAGAAGGGGACTCTACGCTGGGATGAGTTGGCAGCTTTAAGCATTCCATCTGCAGGTTTCAAAGCGGCCTGGCAGTAGGATTCCTTGTTGTCTGCTTGTCTCCAGGCAACAGAGGACACCAACTCGGTAACAATCCCCCATAGCCCTCACGTTGCCCCCTGGCTTTTGCCAGACAACATTTAAAAACGCTGAAGTCTTCAGTAAAATGATCATTGGAGAACTCACGCTGGCACCTAATAATGGAAACACTCCAAATATTGGCACCGACGTATTTAAATAGTAATAACATGGCACTGTTCATGTTAGAAATACATAGATGGTGATGGTCACCCATTCCTTCTCTCCAGAGATGCTGCCTGTCCCGCTGAGTTACTCCAGCATTTTGTGTCTGTCCTCTTCACTAGATCCTTGCACCGGTTAGTTTACCTTTAGTTTAGTAAGCTGCTGGAGTAACTCAGCGGGACAGGCAGCATGAACTGATGTTCTCATGATTATGTAGGATGCATGATTTTAGATTTAGATTTAGATTTAGAGATACAGCGCGGAAACAGGCCCTTCGGCCCACCGAGTCCACGCCGCCCAGCGATCCCCGCACGTTAATGCTATCCTACACACACTAGGGACAACTTTTACATTTACCCCGCCAATTAACCTACATACCTGTACGTCTTTGGAGTGTGGGAGGAAACCGAAGATCTCGGAGGAAACCCACGCGGGTCACGGGGAGAACGTACAAACTCCGTACAGACGGCGCCCGTAGTCAGGATCGAACCTGAGTCTCCGGCGCTGCATTCGCTGTAAGGCAGCAACTCTACCGCTGCGCCACCGCGCCGCCCTTCACTAGATCCTAGCACCAGTTTGTTTACCTTTAGTTTAGCAACCTGCCGGAGTAACTCAGCGGGACAGGCAGCATGAACTGATGTTCTCATGATTATGTAGGATGCATGACCGATGTCTATTCACGAAACCTTTCATTTAAGAGATTTGTATCTATTGTGCGGTACGGTGGCGCAGCGCTGGAGTTGCTGCCTTACAGCACTTGCAGCGCCGGAGACCCGGGTTCCATCCTGACCACGGGCGCCGTCTGCACGGAGTTTGTACGTTTTCCCCGTGACCTGCGAGGGTTCTCTCTGAGAACTTCGGTTTCCTCCCACACTCCAAAGCTGTACAGGTTTGTAGGTCAATTGGCTTGGTGTAAATATAAATATTGTCCCTAGTGTGTGTAGGGTAGTGTTAGTGTGCGGGGGGTCGCAGGTCGGCACGGACTTGATGGGCCGAAGGGCCTGTATCCGCACTGTATCTCAAAAAGCTAAAAACAAAATGAAAGATGAACAACTTAAAAAATGAAAATGAAGATAGCCGATCCTCTATTAAACTCTACGTGACAATAGAATTATCTTTAGTTCCCTCTTGGTTACCTCAATGTTTATTGCTGTTATGAACATAGTTACCCTTCTTTTCCCAAGTTTGTTACCTCTCCCTCAGTCCCTTTCCCACCATTATTCCTGAAACGTAACGTTGAGATTTTCTCATTATTTTTATCGTTGCCTTGTTTTCTTTCACTGAGATTTCTATCCTGGGCTAAGCATTCCATTGAGTCTAATTTGTGACCTTTGTTCTGGTGGAGGCCAATTCTCTGAATGCATTCAAGAGAGAGCTAGATAGAGCTCTTAAGAAATAGCGGAGTCAGGGGGTATGGGGAGAAGGCAGGAACGGGGTACTGATTGAGAATGGTCAGCCATGATCACATTGAATGGCGGTGCTGGCTCGAAGGGCCGAATGGCCTCCTCCTGCACCTATTGTCTATTGTTTATTGTATCAGAAATGGTGGCACGGTGGCGCAGCGGTCGAGCTGCTGCCTCACAGTGCCAGAGACCCGTGTCCGATCCTGACCACAGGCGCTGTCTGTAACGGAGTTTGTACGTTCCCCCCTGTGATCGCGAAGGTTTTCTCCGGGTGCTTCGGTTTCCTCCCACACTCGTATAACATATAACATATAACAACTACAGCATGGAAACAGGCCTGTCCGGCCCTACCAGTCCACGCCGACCATTCTCCCTGACCTAGTCTCATCTACCTGCACTCAGACCATAACCCTCTAATCCCCTCTTATCCATATACCTATCCAATTTACTCTTAAATAATAAAATCGAGCCAGCCTCCACCACTTCCACCGGAAGCCCATTCCATACAGCCACAACCCTCTGAGTAAAGAAATTCCCCCACATGTTACCCCTAAACCTTTGTCCCTCAATTCTGAAGCTATGTCCCCTTGTTGGAATCTTCCCCACTCTCAAAGGGAAAAGCCTACCCACGTCAACTCTGTCCGTCCCTCTCAAAATTTTAAAAACCTCTATCAAGTCCCCCCTCAACCTTCTATGCTCCAAAGAATAAAGACCCAACCTGTTCAACCTCTCTCTGTAGCCCAAGTGCTGAAACCCAGGCAACATTCTAGTAAATCTCCTCTGTACCCTCTCCATTTTGTCGACATCCTTCCTATAATTTGGCGACCAGAACTGCACACCATACTCCAGATTCGGCCTCACCAATGCCCTGTACAATTTCAACATTACATCCCAACTTCTATACTCGATGCTCTGATTTATAAAAGCAAGCATACCAAACGCCTTCTTCACCACCCTATCCACATGAGATTCCACCTTCAGGGAACAATGCACAGTTATTCCCAGATCCCTCTGTTCCACTGCATTCCTCAATTCCCTACCATTTACCCTGTACGTCCTATTTTGATTTGTCCTACCAAAATGCAGCACCTCACACTTATCAGCATTAAACTCCATCTGCCATCTTTCAGCCCACCCTTCCAAAAGGCCCAAGTCTCTCTGCAGACTTTGAAAATCTACCTCACTATCAACTACTCCACCTATCTTAGTATCATCTGCATATTTACTAATCCAATTTGCCACACCATCATCCAGATCATTAATGTAAATGACAAACAACAGTGGACCCAACACAGATCCTTGGGGCACTCCACTAGACACTGGCCTCCAACCTGACATACAATTGTCAACCGTTACCCTCTGGTATCTCCCATTCAGCCATTGTTGAATCCATCTTGCAACCTCACTATTAATACCCAACGATTTAACCTTCTTAATCAACCTTCCATGTGGAACCTTGTCAAATGCCTTACTGAAGTCCATATAGACAACATCCACAGCCTTGCCCTTATCAATTTCCCTGGTAACCTCTTCAAAAAATTCAAGAAGATTAGTCAAACATGACCTTCCAGGCACAAATCCATGTTGACTATTTCTAATCAGGCCTTGATTATCCAAATAATTATATATATTGTCCCTAAGTAGCTTTTCCATTAATTTTCCCACCAGACGTCAAACTAATAGGTCTATAATTGCTAGGTTTACTTTTAGAACCTTTTTTAAACAAAGGCACAACATGCGCAATGCGCCAATCTTCCGGCACCATCCCTGTTTCTAATGACGTTTGAAATATTTCCGTCATAGCCCCTGCTATTTCTGCACTAACTTCCCTCAATGTCCTAGGGAATATCCTATCAGGACCTGGAGACTTATCCACTTTTATATTCTTCAAAAGTGTCCGTACCTCCTCTTCTTTAATCCTCCTAATTTCCATCACTACTCTACTTGTTTCGCTTACCTCACATAATTCAATATCCTTCTCCTCGGTAAATACCGAAGAAAAGAAATTGTTTAATATCTCCCCCATTTCTTCCGGCTCAGCACATAGCTGTCCACTCTGACTCTCTAATGGACCAATTTTATCCCTCACTATCCTTTTGCTATTGACATATCTGTAGAACCCCTTGGGGTTTACTTTTACATTACTTGCCAAAGCAGCCTCATATCTTTTTTTCGCTTTTCTAATTTCCTTTTTAAGATTCCTTTTACATTCTTTATATTCCTCAAGAACCTCATTTACTCCCTGCCGCTTATATTTATTGTATATCTCCCTCTTTTTCCGAACCAAGTGTCCAATTTCCCTGGAAAACCACGGCTCTTTCAAATTATTATTCTTTCCTTTCCACCGAACAGGGACATAAAGACTCTGTACTCTCAAAATTTCACCTTTAAATATCCTCCATTTCTCTATTATATCCTTTTCATAAAACAACAATTTCCATTTCACTCCTTTTAAATCCTTTCTCATCTCCTCAAAATTAGCCTTTCTCCAATCCAAAATCTCAACCCTTGGTCCAGATTTGACCTTCTCCATAATGATATTGAAACTAATCGCATTATGATCACTAGACCCAAAGTGCTCCTCAACACATACCTCCGTCACCTGACCCATCTCATTTCCTAACAGGAGGTCCAACACTGCCCCTTCTCTGGTAGGCACCTCTACGTATTGCTGCAAAAAACTATCCTGCACACATTTTACAAACTCCAAACCATCCAGCCCTTTAACAGAATGTGATTCCCAGTCTATATACGGAAAATTGAAATCACCCACAATCACCACTCTGTGCTTACTACTAATATCTGCTATCTCCTTACATATTTGCTCTTCCAATTCTCGTTCCTTATTTGGCGGTCTATAATACACCCCTATAAGTGTTGCTAAACCTTTCTCATTTCTGAGTTCCACCCAAACAGCCTCCTTAATCGAGCCTTCTAGTCTGTCTTGCCAAAGCACTGCTGTGATATCCTCCCTGACAAGCAATGCAACACCCCCACCTCTTGCCCCTCCGATTCTATCACATCTGAAACAATGAAATCCTGGAATATTTAATTGCCAATCGCAACCCTCCTGCAACCATGTTTCACTGATCGCCACAACATCATACTTCCAGATGTCAATCCAGGCTCTAAGCTCATCCACCTTTCTTACAATGCTCCTAGCATTAAAATATACACATTTAAGGGACCCATCATTTCTTATTCTCAGTTTATTTCTTTTCCCTTCTTTCTCTCCTACATATTGGGTCTGAGTGTTTCCCTTTTCTGCCTCCTGCCTCACACACTGCCTATTAGCTATCTGTGTTTGAGTCCCTCCCCCCAACCGTACTAGTTTAAAGTCTCCGCAGTTATTTTAGCAAATCTCCCCGCCAGGATATTGGTTCCCCTCGGGTTCAGATGCAACCCATCCTTTTTGTACAGGTCATACTTCCCCCAGAAGAGGTCCCAATGATCCAGAAACTTGAAACCCTGCTCCCTGCACCAGTTCCTCAGCCACGTATTTATCCTCCACCTCACTCCATTCCTATTCTCACTATCGCGTGGCACAGGCAGTAAGCCTGAGATTATTACTTTGGAAGTCCTTTTTTTTAACTCTCTTCCTAGCCCCCTGAATTCTCCTTTCAGGACCTCTTCCCTTATCCTACCTATATTGTTGGTACCTATATGTACCACGACCTCTGGCTCCTCTCCCTCCCCTTTCAGGATATCCTGGACACGCTCAGACACATCCCGGACACCGGCACCAGGGAGGCAAACCACCATCCGGGTCTCCCGACTGCGTCCACAGAAACGCCTATCTGACCCCCTCACTATAGAGTCCCCTATTACTACTGCTCTCCTCTTCCTTTCCCTACCCTTCTGAGCAACAGGGCCGGACTCCTTGCCAGAGGCCCGGGCACCGTCGTTGCCCCCAGGTAGGCTGTCCCCCCCAACAGTACTTAAACAGGAGTACTTATTTCCAAGGGGTACAGCCACCGGGGTACTCCCTAGTCCCTGCCTCTGTTCCTTGCCCCCCCTAACAGTGACCCACTTGTCTACCTCTCGTGGTCTAGGAGTGACCACCTCTCTGTAACTCCTATCTATAACCTCCTCACTCTCCCTGATCAGACGGAGGTCATCAATCTGCCGCTCCAGGTTCCTAATACGGTCCCTTAGGAGCCCCATCTCGTCACACCTGGCGCAGATGTGGATGTCTGGAAGACTATCAGACTCCCAGATTCCCCACATCCGACACCCAGAACAATAAACTGCCCTGGCAGTCATACTCTCCAAACAAAGCCCCGCGCTCGGTTACTAAACCTACCGCCCGGCCGCTACTCCAACCGCTCCAACCGCCCACCCAAAAGAACTGAGTGATCTCCTGGGAGAGGCGAAAAACCGGATAAAAAACCCAGGCCAATTTGGGAAAAAATCCGGGAAATTCCTCTCCGACCCCAAGCTAGGCGATCAAAACTAGTCCGGGAGATCACACAGGTCTTACTCCTTACAATCCCCACACAATCCCCACACAATCCCCACACAATCCCCACACAATCCCCACACAATCCCCACACAATCCCCACACAATCCCCACACAATCCCCACACAATCCCCACACAATCCCCACACAATCCCCACACAATCCCCACACAATCCCCACACAATCCCCACACAATCCCCACACAATCCCCACACAATCCCCACACAATCCCCACACAATCCCCACACAATCCCCACACAATCCCCACACAATCCCCACACAATCCCCACACAATCCCCACACAATCCCCACACAATCCCCACACAATCCCCACACAATCCCCACACAATCCCCACACAATCCCCACACAATCCCCACACAATCCTTCCCAAGCAACACAGCTTGGTGCTGCTTGCTGCTGCTGCTACTGCTGATTGCTACTGCTGATTGCTGCTGCTACTGCTGATTGCTGCTGCTGCTACTGCTGATTGCTGCTGCTGATTGCTGCTGCTGCTGCTGATTGCTGCTGCTACTGCTGATTGCTGCTGCTACTGCTGATTGCTGCTGCTACTGCTGATTGCTGCTGCTACTGCTGATTGCTGCTGCTACTGCTGATTGCTGCTGCTACTGCTGATTGCTGCTGCTACTGCTGATTGCTGCTGCTACTGCTGATTGCTGCTGCTACTGCTGATTGCTGCTGCTACTGCTGATTGCTGCTGCTACTGCTGATTGCTGCTGCTACTGCTGAGCTACTTGGAATTAATTAAGAAAATAACTGCAGATGCTGGTACAAATCGAAACGTCACCCGTTCCTTCCCAAGTACAGTTGAGCTCCATGCTCTAAAGTCTCTCTAAAGACTCTCTTTTAGACTCTCTAAAGTCTAAATGGTACTATGCCCACTGTACTTTGAATATGAGCCAGTGAGTCCTTGCATGATTTATACTGCCCAAACCAAGGACTTTAAATACCTCCATCTCTAAAGTGAATTAAACTAAAGTAATTGGACTGTTCGGTAGAAATAAAGGATTGAAGCTAGTTTGTTTTAAAATTAATTTAATTAATTCCAAGGTATTTATTCACAAAATGCTGGAGTAACTCAGCAGGTCAGGCAGCATCTCGGGAGGGAAGGAACGGGTGACGTTTCGATTTGTACCAGCATCTGCAGTTATTTTCTTAATTAATTCCAAGTAGCTCAACTGATTTCCACATTGCTCAGAGGCTTGCCACATTTTTGACGTCTTCTGTGATAATTCGGAGTGAGTTGTGGTTCAGCAGTTCAGGCAAGGGCGACCTAGACTGCCACTGGCTACGACATCACCTGTCAGCAGGCGGATTCTGTGCGGATCAATCATCCGTCTCAGGAATCAGGTGAGGCGCGGCCTGACAATGCATGCTCCCGTGCAAGATGAGCCAAGGGATGAGTAAACATCACTGAGAACAACAGTCAAGTCGAGAGTCAAGAGTGTTTTCCTGTCATACACACAGAACAATGAAAGTCTTATTTGCAGCAACAGCACAACAGTATATGTATGTGTGCGTGCGTATGTATATAATCATGTATGTGTGTGTGTGCGTGTATATATATATGTATAAAAATCCACACACACGTATGTGTGTGTGTGTATATATATATATATATATATATATATATATATATATGTATATGTGTGTGTGTGTGTATTTGGAAGGTAGACACAAAATGCTGGAGAGAAGGAATGGGTGACGTTTTGGGTCGAGACCCTTCTTCAGGCAGCATGGAGAAATATGTGTATGTGTATATTTTTATATATATTTTTACACGCACGCACGCACGCACGCACGCACGCACGCACGCACGCACGCACGCACGCACGCACGCACACACACACACACACACACCTACACCTCAGCGGGACTGGCAGCATCTCTGGATAGATGGAAGGGGTGACGTTTCCTAACCTAAGGGTCGCATCCTGAAACGTCACCCCATTCCTTCTCTCCAGAGATGCTGCCTGTCCCGCTGAGTTACTCTAGCTTTTTTTGTCCAACTTTGGTGTAAACCAACATCTGCAGTTCCTTCCTACACACCTTGAATTTTCTAGCACTAGTTCAGTTTAGAGATGCAGTGCTGGAACAGGCCCTTCGGCCCACCGAGTCCGCGCCGAACAGCGATCCCCGCACGCTAGCACTATCCTACACACACGTGGGACAATTTACAATTTTACCCGAAGCTAATTAACCTACAAACCTCTAGTCTTTGGAGTGTGGGAGGAAACCGGAGCACCCGTGGAAAACCCACGCAGGTCACGGGGAGAACGAACAAACTCCGTACAGACAAGCACCCGTGGTGAGGATCGAACCCGGGTCTCTGGCGGTGTGAGGCAGCAACTCTACCGCTGCGCCACCGTGCCTTGTGGTGGGATTTGTAAGACTGAAGCCGATGGTTCTTAATCTTTGGCCAGTTGAGATTGTGCTAATTTCCCCTCCATTTAAATGCACAGTGAAAATGTGTCCTCTGTTGAACTGCAGACAGCAATCTCATTGAGTTGGCACATGCTCAGTGCAAACACAAAGCCCCTGGGGCGAATGAACTTCATCTTCAAAGTTTTATTGTTGCTCTGCGATTTCTGCCGCAACTTATTGGAAATAGTTGAACTCGCTCAGAGGGAACTGACAACCCCAGCCTGACATAAAGTATTACCATTCCACACAAGGACCGCCGCAGATACAATAGGTTCAACATGCTGGCCCATGAACTTAATCCTCAAATTTGTTCAACATGCTGTGACAGGCTTTGCACACAGACGTCCAAATGCCATTTTAATTGGAATCTCGACTCTTCCCTCCTCCTGTCGTTTCCTCCTCTCTCTTTCTGTCACCTTTCACCGCTGCCCTCCCTCTATGACCATCTTCATTGCGCTGGGACCGAGCCAAGAATTTCATTGCCATCTACTGTAATTTGTTCAACTTGCCCATTATGTTGCTGGGCCCGTTGTTATGTTGACTACCTGTTCAACTTGGGTGATGGGAGGAGCTGAAGAAGGAAAGAGTCTTCTTCACACAATAAGCAGCCCACTTCTATTCACAAGTTCTACTTGCAAGTAGTTACTAGGCCCCTTGGTTACCGAAAGGGATAAAAAGTTACCCCTCAGATTCCTATTAAATCTTTTCCCTTTCACCTTGAACCTCTGTCCTCTGGTCCTCGATTCCCCCACTCTGGGCACGAGATTCTGTGCATCTACCTAAGTCATGCATTATTCCTCGCATGACTTACTCTGGGCAAGAGAAATCACGAAACCATGAGGTTGAAGAAGGGTCTCGACCCGAAACGTCACCCATTCCTTCTCTCCCGAGATGCTGCCTGACCTGCTGAGTTACTCCAGCATTTTGTGAATAAATACTCTGGGCAAGAGATGCGATCTATTCCTCTCATGATTTTACACACCTCTACAAGATCACACCCCTCATCCAGATGGCCGACACGGGCAAGTTGGGCCGATGGGCCTGTTTCCATGCTATGTGACTCTGCGATTCTCTGAAAGTCAATATTGAATGCTCATTCCCACCTGCCACCTTGAGACGTTTTTTGACTGCACAGTATTGCAGTCTACGTTTGTAGATCTGTGTGAACAAGCGAAGGTTTCTGCTCTGTGACAAACCTTGTCCAAAAAGGAGGAGATGCAAAAATTGCCCGACAGAATGCTTTGAAAATAAAACCAGGAATTTCTGCCGAGTATTTCCAGATCTGAAGCAGTTCGCCAACTATTTTTCACTTTCAAGTTTCTGGTTGGCAACCTTGTCGGATCTCTGTGAGAAATACTTTAAGCTGACAAATTTTGTGTCTCGAGTTGTAGCCCTTAGATGAAACCCGAGCCAAAGTTTACAGATATACCATTATATTCTGTCCTGCTTTGCTGACTGCCAGAATGGAAATCTATAAATACGCGTCAGAGGGCGACTATGTCATTGAAGAAATCCAGAGCAGCTTAAATAAAGTGTCGCTAGATCTCCCTTTTGGAACCTAAACCTGGGGCAACTTTATTCTCCAGAGAAATTAAATCAAGTGCAAGTAAGCGCACAACCTTTGTACCTGAAAGACAGCAGAGAGAAAACGTCAGCTCGTGACAGTGGCGCAGCTGGTAGAGCAGCTGCCTCGCAGCGCCGGAGACCCGGGTTCGATCCTGACCTCGGGCTCTGTCTGTGTGTGGAGGTTTGTACGGTCTCCCTGTGATCTTCGCCGAGATCTTCGGTTTCTTCCCACGTTCCAAAGACGAACAGGTTTGTAGGTTAATTGTCTTGGTATAAATGTAAAATTTTCCCTAGAGTGTTTCGGATAGTGTTAATGTGCGAGGATCGCTGGTCAGTGCGGACTCGGTGGGCCTGTTTCCACGCCGTATCTTGAACTAAACTAAACTGAACCTGCGGGTTTGTAGATCAATTGGCCTCTAAAACTGCCCTTACTGTGTAGAGAGTGGATGAGACAGTAGAATCTAGGGTTGCCAACTTCCTCACTCCCAAATACGGGACAAAGAGTGACGTCGCCGCCCCGCGCCCCACGTGACCTCACTCCTGCCCGGCCCGGGCGGCCGCCATTGACGGAGCGGGAGCACGTGGCCGCTGGCTGGGTGAGGTCACGTGGGGCGCGGGGAGGTGACGTCACCCTTTGTCCCTTCTTTGGGAGTGAGGAAGTTGGCAACCCTACTAATACGGGACAACCCTAGCAGAATCACCCACAAACTATGTGATTGAGTGCATGACGTGTGATGTGAACTCATTTGGCTAGAGATGGTGTGTCTCTAAAAAACAAAAAAAACACTTTTATGCGCACTGTCAGAGTTTTTGGAAAACGCTGATTCTGCGAGACTGGGTCTTTGATTATAGACAATAGACAATAGGTGCAGGAGGAGGCCCTTCGAGCCAGCACCGCCATTCAATGAGATCATGGCTGATCATTCTCAATCAGTACCCCGTTCCTGCCTTCTACCCATACCCCCTGACTCCGCTATCCTTAAGAGCTATATCCAGCTCTCCCTTGAATGCATTCAGAGAATTGGCCTCCACTGCCTTCTGAGGCAGAGAATTCCACAGATTTACAACTCTCTGACTGAAAAAGTTTTTCCTCATCTCAGTTCTAAATGGCCTACCCCTTATTCTTAAACTGTGGCCCCTTGTTCTGGACTCCCTCAACATTGGGAACATGTTTCCTGCCTCTAACGTGTCCAACCGCTTAATAATCTTATACGTTTTGATAAGATCTCCTCTCATCCTTCTAAATTCCAATGTATACAAGCCTAGTCGCTCCAGTCTTTCAACATATGATAGTCCCGCCATTCTGGGAATTAACCTACATTCCTCCTCTAACTTAGCTCTCCTGGATTGTGGCTACGTACAGGATCCTTATTTTCCTGCTGTCCTTGCACTGATGATTCATTCCATGGTTAACTTTGCAAATGATATAAGGAACTGCAGATGTGGATTTATATTTTTAAAAAGGACACAAACTGCTGGAGTAACTCAGTGGGTCAGGCAGCATTTCTGAGGCAACTCAGCAGGTCAGAGGTGGCGCAGTGGTAGAGTTGCTGCCTTAGCTCCAGAGACAAGGGTTTGATCCAGACTACGTGTGCTTGTCTGTACGGAGTTTGTACGTTCTCCCCGTGACCTCACAGGTTTTCCCCGGCTGCTCCCATTTCCGCCCACACTCCAAAGACGTGCAGGTTTCTACGTTGATTGGCTTCTGTAAATTGTTCACGATCACCCCTTACAAGAGCACTGTCCTACACACACGAGGGACTATTTACAATTAACAGAAGCCATTTATCCTACGAACCCACATGTCTCTGGAGCGTTGGAGGCAACTGGGGCGCGCGGTCATAGGGGGAACGTACAAACTCCTTACGGACAGCACCCATGGTCATGATCCAACGGGTCTCTGGTGCTGTAAGGCAGCAACTCTACCGCTGCGCCATCGTGCCGCCCCACATAGCTGTGAAAATTACAGGAAGTGTTTCATATTGATAATTCCTGTGATACTAATTTGGGCAAATTCATTTGATGTGCTATTTAAATGAAACTGAGAAGAATTTGCTCAACTGGAGCGATTTATTCTGACAGAAAACGAATGTTCGGGTTCTTAAGTGATAGGTGCAGAATTAGGCCATTCGGCCCATCAAGTCTACCCCGCCATTCAATCATGGCTGACCTATCTTTCCCTCTCAACCCCATTCTCCTGCCTTCTCCCCATAACCCCCGACACCCATACTAATCAAGAATATATCTATCTCTGCCGTAAAAGCATTCACTGACTTGGCCTCCACAGCCTTCTGTGGCAAAGAATTCCACAGATTCACCACCCTCTGACTAAAGAAATTCCTCCTCGTCCGCTTTCTAAAGGAACGTCCTTTAATTCTGAGGCTGTGGCCTCTGGCCCTAGACTCTCCCAGTCGTGGAAACATCCTCCCTACATCCACTCTATCCAGGGTGTTTTGTTAGCATACGATATGATACGATAGAACTTTATTTATCCCAGGAGGGAAATTGCTCTGCCAACAGCCATAAAAAAGCAAAATGGAAAGTCCCTGGGACGGCGGGACTTTCATATGAGGAAAGACTGGATAGACTGAGCTTGTACTCGCTGGAATTTAGAAGACTGAGGAGGGATCTTATAGAAACATATAAAATTCTTAAGGGGTTGGAGAGGCTAGATGGGGGAAGATTATCATATCATATCATATATATACAGCCGGAAACAGGCCTTTTCGGCCCACCAAGTCCGTGCCGCCCAGTGATCCCCGTACATTAACACTATCCTACACCCACTAGGGACAATTTTTACATTTACCCAGCCAATTAACCTACATACCTGTACGTCTTTGGAGTGTGGGAGGAAACCGAAGATCTCGGAGAAAACCCACGCAGGTCACGGGGAGAACGTACAAACTCCTTACAGTGCAGCACCCGTAGTCAGGATCGAACCTGAGTCTCCGGCGCTGCATTCGCTGTAAAGCAGCAACTCTACCGCTGCGCTACCGTGCCGCCCATTGTTCCCGATGTTGGGGGAGTCTTACTCCAGCTTAAGGATAAGGGGGAAGTCTTTTAGGACCGAGATGAGAAAACATTTCTTCACACAGAGAGTGGTGAGTCTGTGGAATTCTCTGCCACAGAAGGTAGTTGAGGCCAGTTCATTGGCTATATTTAAGAGGGAGTTAGATGTGGCCCTTTTTGCTAAAGGGATCAGGGGGTATGGAGAGAAGGCAGGTACGGGATACTGAGCTGGATGATCAGCCATGATCATATTGAATGGCGGTGCAGGCTCGAAGGGCCGAATGGCCTACTCCTGAACCTATTTTCTATGTTTCTAAAATACAGACGCTCCCCGCCTTACGATGCTTCGACTTACGATATTTCGACTTTGCGATGGTGCAAATGCTCGCTTCTGCCAACGTGATCAGGTGTATTAACTGCATTTCGACTTACGATATTTTCGGTTTGCAATGGGTTTCTCGGAACGTAACCCCATCGTAAGTTGAGGAGCACCTGTGCATGAAGCATGAAATTAAAGTGACGAGTGGAAAGGATTGGGGATGTGCAAAGAATGGGGGGGAGGAGTCAGTCTCAGTCTCAGTCGACCCCACGACAGAAGGGGGAGGGGTTGTACAGTTTGATAGCCACAGGGAAGAAGGACCTCCTGTGGCGTTCTGTGCTGCATCTCGGTGGGACCAGTCTGTCGCTGAAGGTGCTCCACAGGTTGACCGGTGTGTCACGGAGGGGGGTGAGCTGTATTGTCCGTAGTTTGAGGAGCGCCCTCCCCTCCGAGGCCACTTCCCGTGATTCCACCTCCGCCCCCAAGGATGGAGCCATCCTTCCTGATGAGGTGATTAATCCTCACGTGGTAAGGACCGACCTTTCCCCCCCTTCCCCTCCTGTCACTGTGGAACTGCTCCCCAGGTGCTTTGTCAAGCCGATTTAAACGTAAATAAATTCTTCACAAAAGGTCACTCGCTGAGGACGAAATGAAGGACGCTTGGCACTCAGCTTGTTTGGTCTTGTTTTCGTTACAAGGCTCATTACGACTCATCTCTTCCTCCATCTGGAAAAAGCCCTTGAGGAACGAGAAGCCAAGAAGGCTTTGCATTTAAAGAGAAGTGACAGGGTATCAAAATACATTAAAGCTCAAACGCCAAAACATGCAGATGCTGGACTTAAATAGCTTGACCCTTTCTTTATTACTTTGAATAAATAAACCTCAAAGCAGGATTTCCTTTTCTGTAGATGCTTTGGCTTTCGACAAGATGCAACAGTAAATAGACCTGTTAATTTTTTCAAACGGCCAGAGGTAACCAGGAGAGACCACTTTAGGCTTTAGAGGCCCAGCGCGGAAACAGGCCCTTCGGCCCACTGAGTCGACACTGACCAGCAGTCCTTCTATCCTACACACCAGGGACAGTTTACAATTTTTACCGAAGCCAATTCACCTACAAACCTGTGCATCTTTGGGATGAGGCAAGAAACCGGAGCACCCGGACAAAACCCACACGGTCATAGGGAGAACGTACAAACTCTGTACAGACAGATTCCAGAGTAAAGATCGATCCTGGGTCTCTGGCGCTGTAAGGCAGCAACTCTACCGTTGCACTATTGTGCCATCCCAATTTCCTTTACCAATGCTGATCATTTCTATTGCTTAGAAACAAGGAACTGCAGGTGCTGGTTAACATACAAAAGGACACAAAGTGCTGGAGTAACTCAGCCAGTCAGGCAGCATCTCCGGAGGACATGGAGAGGTGACATATCGGGTCGGGACCCTTCTTCAGACTGACCAACCAAAACGTCACCTGTCAGTCTGAAGAAGGGTCTCGACACGAAACGTCACCTATCCATGTTCTCCAGAATTTCTATTCTCAAGAATTGTTCAATAAACTGGGTGCAGCTGAATCTCACAGATCGCATATTTTGGTCCCAAATTACAGATGAGAAGGTCATAAGTGATAGGGGAAGAATTAGGCCATTCGGCCCATCAAGTCTAGATTTTAGATTTAGATTTTAGATTTTTAGATTTAGAGATACAGCGCAGAAACAGGCCCTTCGGCCCACCGGGTCCGCGCCGCCCAGCGATCCCCGCACACTAACACTATCCTACACCCACTAGGGACAATTTTTACATTTGCCCAGCCAATTAACCTACATACCTGTACGTCCTTGGAGTGTGGGAGGAAACCGAAGATCTCGGAGAAAGCCCACGCAGGTCACGGGGAGAACGTTCAAACTCCGTACAGACGGCGCCCGTAGTCAGGATCGCATTCGCTGTAAGGCGGCAACTCTATCGCTGCGCCACCGTGCCATCGTGTCTACTCTGCCATTGGATCACAGCTGATCTATCTCTCCCTCCTAACCCCATTCTCCTGCCTTCCACCCATAACCCCTGACACTTGCATTATTGACAGAGGTACATTAAATCAGTTAGCATTTCCACTCCCGGTCCATTTTACCTCTCACCGCATGGAAGTGCACACTTTATTTTTTGCTTTCAGGCTCAAACTAGAAGCTTTTCATTTTCTTTCTACGGTCCAGACAGCTACAACATTTGTCATAATTATGAATGTTTCATGAGGAGTTCTTGACTTGCTATGCATGATAATTTGACATAGGAATTAACAAGTAGATTTATGGAATATTTTAGCTGAAGATAAGACGACTTTGAATTCCACATAACCGACAACCAAGTAATTTGAAGCAAGTACAAACACACTAATGTCAGAATATTTATTATTTTTTATGATAACTACAGAATTTCAGACAACAGTCCATTCAGAAGCTATGTAGCCTTCAGATCTGTTCTAGTTTATATTGGTCTTTATTGCTTCATTAGCTACATTTGAGTATTATATATTTGAATCCCCAGACATTTCTGATTTCCATACTCTTCTCAATTTTTACATTTAGTTGATACTCCTACTTATCTTTAGTTGAAGGTAGACACAAAATGCTGGAGTAACTCAGCGGGACAGGCAGCATTTCTGGAGAGAAGGTATGGGTGACCCTTCTTCATACTATCTTTAGTTTAGTTTAGCTTAGTTAAATGTGTATCTTAGACTCATAGAGACATACAGCAGGGAAACAGGCCCTTCGGCCCAACTTACCCACGCCGACCAACATGCCCCATCTACCCTACTCCCACCTGCCTGGGTATGGTCCATACCCTTCTAAACCTTTCCTATCCGTGTACCTGTCTAAATGTCTTTTAAATGTTATAGTACCTGCGTCAACTACCTCATCTGGCAGCTCGTTCCCTAGACCCAACACCCTTTATGTGAAAAAGTTGCCCCTCAGGTTCCTACTAAATCTTTCCTCCCTCGCTAAAACTTATATCCTCTGGTTCTTGATTTTCCTTCTCTGGGTTAAAGACTCTGTGCATTCATATCATATCATATCATATCATATCTATACAGCCGGAAACAGGCCTATTCGGCCCTCCAAGTCCGTGCCGCCCAGCGATCCCCGTACATTAACACTATCCTACACCCACTAGGGCCAATTTTTACATTTACCCAGCCAATTAACCTACATACCTGTACGTCTTTGGAGTGTGGGAGGAAACCGAAGATCTCGGAGAAAACCCACGCAGGTCACGGGGAGAACGTACAAACTCCTTACAGTGCAGCACCCGTAGTCAGGATCGAACCTGAGTCTCCGGCGCTGCATTCGCTGTAAAGCAGCAACTCTACCGCTGCGCTACCGTGCCCGATCTATTCCCCTAACGATCTTATACACCTCTATAAGATCACCCATCATCCTCCTGCGTTCCAAGGAATGAAGTCCGAGCCTACTCAACCTCTCCCTATAGCTCAGGCCCTTCAAGTCCTGGCAATCTCTGGCTGAGTTGAGTTTGAGTTTGAGTTTAGTTTAGTGTCACGTGTACCGAGGTGGTAGTGAATGGCTTTTGTTGCGTGCTGGCCAGTCAGCGGAAGGACAATACATGATGACAATTGAACCATCCACAGTGTACAGACGACGGCAGATGTTGCGATGATGACACCCACATCCCTCTCCTGAATCTATCAAAGATAGATACAAAATGCTGGAGCAACTCAGCGGGTCAGGCAGCATCTCTGGAGGAAAAGAATGGGTGACGTTTTGGGTCAAGCCCCTTCTTCAGACTGAGAGTCAGGGGAAAGGGAAACGAGAGATAGAGACAGTGATATGGAAAGATGTAGAACGAATGAATGAAAGATATACAGTATACACACACACGCATGCACATAAAGAAACCAAACAAACAATACTAGTGTAATAATAACAATAATAGTCTATTGTAGTTCAGAGCTTATTTGAGGTTGTAGTGTTTAATAGCCTGATGGCTGTAGGGAAGAAGCTGTTGCTGAACCTGGACGTTACAGTTTTCAGGCTCCTGTACCTTCTTCCCGATGGCAGGGGTGAAGTGAGTGTGTGGCCAGGGTGGTGTGGGGCTCTGATGATGCTGGCTGCCTTTGTGAGGCAGTGACTTTGATAAATCCCTTCGATGGTGGGGAGGTCAGAGCCGGTGATGGACTGGGCCGTGTTCACAACCTTTCTGCTGTCTTCTTCGCTCCTGGGCGTTCGAGTTGCCGAACCAGGCCGTGATGCAACCAGTCAATACGCACCTGTAGGCTACCTCTCTACAAAGTGCTGTGTAGTTCCCCAGTCATTAATTCTAGCCATGAACCTGGTTGATATTTTTTATTGGTATTTATTCACAAAATGCTGGAGTAACTCAGCAGGTCAGGCAGCATCTCGGGAGAGAAGGGATGGGTGACGTTTCGGGTCGAGACCCGTCTGAAGAAGGGTCTCGACCCGAAACGTCGCCCATTCCTTCTCTCCTGAGATGCTGCCTGACCCGCTGAGTTACTCCAGCATTTTGTGAATAAATACCTTCGATTTGTACCAGCATCTGCAGTTATTTTCTTATACTTTTTTATTGGTATGCTCTGCCATGCATGAGGCTCGTTCAATCATACATGTAATAATAATGATAATAATAATAATAATATATCCCTTTATTCGTCCCACACCAGGGACATTTACAGTGTTACAGCAGCAAATCGGATAGCAAGAGATCATTCATTATAAAGAAAAGTAAAGACAAGGATAAATTGTCATCAGTTTACTGTGTATTCCTTAACATGTACACTGCAGTTTCAGCCCCACTTAGTACTGTAGAGGCAGTTCACGGAAATCATCATTCATTCCACGCTGCCATGCACTGACAGTTTATCAAACCTAAACTGGTGCCATTTTCCACACGGATATCTTAAATCTCGCTCGTCTATCTTGGTGTCAGGATGTAATCATCCGCCTTTCATCAGGGGCACTCTGGTCACGGAACAAAAAAATAGTCAATTTAGCACATTGAAGTCCTGGCTTCGAGGCAGGCTTTAAACAAAGAGAGGAAGACTTAGCGTCTCGGTACGCAGTGGTAGAGTTGCTGCCTTACAGCGAATGCAGCGATGAAGACTCAGGTTCGATCCTGACTACGGACGCCGTCTGTACGGAGTTTGTACGTTCTCCCCGTGACCTGCGTGGGTTTTCTCCGAGATCTTCGGTTTCCTCCCACACTCCAAAGACGTAGGTTAATTGGCTTGACAAATGAAAAAAAATTGTCCGTAGTGGGTATAGGATAGTGTTAGTGTGTGGGGATCGCTGGGCGGCGCGGACCCGGTGGGCCGAAGGGCCTGTTTCTGTGCTGCGCCTCTAAATCTAAATCTAAGACAGGCTGAAGATGGAAGCAAGCATCAGAGCAGATCAGCAAACACCGCATTGATATCCAGGTTTGAAACTCAAAAATGAAGCCATCCCAACCACAGCGATCGCAGGAGAGACCACTGGATAGAGTGGATGTGGAGCGGATGGATTCACTCGTGGGAGAGTCTAGGACCAGAGCCCACAGCATCAGAATTAAAGGACGTTCCTTCAGGAAGGAGATGAGGAGGAATTTCCTTTAGTCAGAGGGTGGTGAATCTGTGGAATTCATTGCCACAGATGGCTGTGGAGGCCAAGTCAGTGGATATTTTTAAGGCAGAGAGAGATAGATTCTTGATTAGTACGGGTGTCAGTGGGTTATGGGGAGAAGGCAGGGGAATAGGCAGATCAGCCATGATTGAATGGCGGAGTTGACTTGATGGGCCGAATGGCTTAATTCTGCTCCTGGAACTAATGAAGTGACAGCAACTGGATTTGAATGGCTGTCAACTCGAGTTAACAGCATAGGGCTTGATCAAAAAACACACCTGTCACCTAAAACTAATAACATTCTATTTAAATCACTTCAGAACACGATGGAACACAAATAATGGCTAATTAGTGACCATCCTTAGCCTTATTAATCTCATCACAGCCTTGGTCCAAACAAGGTTTAGTGTAAGATGGAACTGCAGATGGTGGTTTAAACCAAAGGCAGTCACAAGAAGCTGCAGTAACTCAGCGGGACAGGCAGCATCAGTGGAGAAAAGGAGTGGGTGATGTTTCACAGTATCACAGGCAAATAGCACAGAGCCACTTGGTCCTCCCTGAAGCTGCCCCTGCTCCTCTGCTGTGATACTGCCATCTACTGTTAACCACAGAAAGGCACAACGTGACCATTAGATCAGAAGTGATCGGAGCACAGTTAGGCCATTCGGCCCATCACATCTACTCCGCCATTGAATCGTGGCTGATCTATGTCTCCCTCCTCACCCCATTTTCCTGCCTTCTCCCCATAACCCTTGACACCTGTACTGGTCATATGATACAGTGTGGAAGCAGGCCTTCCACCCAACTTGCCCACATGTCCCAGCTACACTAGTCCCACCTGCCAGCGTTTGGCCCATATCCCTCCAAACCTGTCCTAGCCATGTGCCTGTCTAACTGCTTCTTAAATGGTGGGATAGTCCCTGCCTCAACTACCTCCTCTGGCAGCTTGTTCCGTACACCCACCACCCTTTGTGTGAAAAAGTTACCCCTCAGATTCCTATTAAACCTTTTCCCCTTCACTTTAAACCTATGTCCTCTGGTCCTCGATTCACCTACTCTGGGCAAGAGACTCTGTGCATCTGGTGTCAGAGGTTAACAGGAAATGGAAGCAAGCACGAGAGGCAGATGAGTAAACACGGCATTTATGAACCTTCCCAACCACAGTGAATGCAGGAGCCTGGATAGAGTGGGTGTGGAGAGGATGGTTCCACTAGTAGGAGAGTCTAGGACCAGAGTAAGTGCTGGAATAACTCAGCGGGTCAGGCAGCATCTCTGGAGAGAAGGAATGGGTGAGATTTCGGGGCTGACGAAGGGTCTCGACCTGAAACATCACCCATTCCTTCTCTCCATAGATGCTGCCTGACCCGCTGAGTTATTCCAGCATTTTGAGTCTATCTTCAGCATAGACACAACATGCTGCAGTAACTCAACGGGGCAGGCAGCATCTCTGGAGAGAAGAAATGGGTGACGTTTTTGGGTCGAAACCCTTCTTCAGACTGAAAGTAGGGGGGGAGGGAAGAGGGGGAGGAACTGGAGAGAGGAAGAATCACAGAAGTTGAGCAGTGAGAGAAGAACTCTCATCGGAGAGAGGAGGAAAACTTCTTCTAAGTAGATGTACCTTGAGAAGATTTTGCAGGCATAATGTGTAGGAAGGAACTGCAGATGCTGGTTTACACCGAAGATAGACACAAAGTGCCGGAGTAACTCAACGGGTCAGGCAGCATCTCTGGAGAAATAGGATGGGTGGGGTTTTGCATCAGAACCCTTCTTCAGACTGAAGGTAGAGGGGGTGGGATGGGACTGTCTGGGGTCAGTGATGTGTCAAGTTGGGACCTTTCTTCATACCTCTGTCAACCAACCTTTGTTAAGGGGTTTAGGCAAACTACTTTTTGCTTCCTTTGTTGGGCTGCCTTGTTGCCATTTATCTGTCAAAAATAATATGCCGCTGACAGAATATATGGTTAACTGTACACGATCATGACAGTAATCCGACTTAGATTGTATCAGGGACTTCTCTGACAAGGAGTGTGTAGGAAGGAACTGCAGAGGCTGGTTGACACTGAAGACAGACGCAAAATGCTGGAGTAACTCAGCGGGTCGGGCAGCATCTCTGGAGAGAAGGAATGGGTGACCTTTTGGGTTGAGACCCTGCTTCAGACTGAGAGTCAGGGGAGAGGGAAACGAGAGGTGTGAAATGGTTCGGAACAAATCAGAGCCGCACCGCACCGATGACCAAGGAAAGGTGGAGCCCACAATGGTCCATTGTTGGCTGTGGAAGAGTTGATAACGAAGGGATATATGGATGTGAACAGTGGAACTGGCAGGATGACTGGGATGGGGGAGGGACAGAGAGAGAGGGATTGCAAGGGTAACTTGGAATTAGATTCAGGGACAGTTTCTTCCTGAATTCATACCGCTAATCCCTGAATTCATACCGCTGGGGTGTAAGCTGCCCAAGGGAAATACGAGGTGCTGTTCCTCCAATTTGCGTTTGGCCTCATTCTGAGGGTGGAGGATCACCAGGACAGAAAGGTCAGTGCGGGAATGGGAAGGGGAATTAAAGTCTTTGGCAACAGGGAGATCGCCTAGGCCAAGGCAGACTGAGCGAGAGGATTCAGCCAGATGATCGCCCAGTCTGAGCTTGGTCTCGCCGATCTGTAGATGTCCACAGTACGTGAGGTGGGAGGAGGTGCAAGTGAACCTCTGCTTCAGAATTAAGGGGCGTTCTTTTAGGAAGGAGATGAGGAAGAATTTCTTTAGTCAGTGGGTGGTGAATCTGTGGAATTCTTTGCCACAGACGGTTGTGGAGGCCGTCAGTGGATACATTTAAGGCAGAGCCAGACAGATTCTTGATTAGTACGGGTGTCGGGGGTTACAGGGAGAAGACAGGAGAATGGGGTGAGGAGGGAGAGATAGATCGGCCATGATTGAATGGCGGAGTAGACCTCATGGGCCGATTGGCCTAATTCTACTCCTATCTCTTATGATCTCACCTGAAAGGACTGTCGGGGTCCCTGGACAGAGTCGAGAGAGGAGACGTAAGGGCAAGTGTGGCATCTCCTGCCATTGTATCATCCTTTCACTCCACGCCACACCCCTCCCTTCCCAGGTACTTTCCCCCTGCAACCAAGTCCAGGAAGAGCAATGGCCCATCTCTGTCTCTTTTCTACTTCATCTATAGGCGCCTGAGGTAATGACAGAAAAGAAAACAGCCCATTAATATCCTCAGACGCGAACAAATTCCTGCCATACCAAGAAAACTGGGATTGACTGCGTCGTCTAATAATCGGCAGCAAAGCAGATCTAATAGTAGTAATTAGACCAGCACATCACCGAGAGAAATAGTCTGTAACCTGTCAAAACCTTCAGCCCATGCCAAAGGGGACAGCTGTCTGCATTCTGCTGCTCAGGGGCAGCACGGTGGCGCAGCGGTAGAGTTGCTGCCTCATGGCGCCACAGATCCGGGTTCGATCCTGACCACAGGTGCTGTCTGTACGGAGTTTGCACGTCCTCCCCGTGACTGCGTGGGTTTTCCCCGGGTGCTCCGGTTTCCTCCCACACCCCAAAGACGTACAGATTTGTAAGTTAATTGGCTTCGGTAAAGATTGTAAATTGTCCCTAATGCGTAGAACAGTGCCCGTGATCGCTGGACGGCCCGGACTCAGTGGGCCGAAGGGCCTGTGTGTCTGAACTAAAACTAAACTGAAAGCCTCCATGGTAGCCAACATTGCAGCCACAGCAGAAGCCACCTGGACTACCCCCACCCATAAGACAATAAGACACAGGAGTAAAAGTTGGCCATTCAGCCCATCGAGTCTGCTCTGCCATTTAATCATGGCTGATCCAATTTTTCCCTCTCAACCCCATTCTCCTGCCTTCTCCCCATAACCTTTAACACCCTTGTTAATCAATAACCTGCCAACCTCTGCCTTAAAAATACCCAATGACCAGGCCTCCACAGCCTTCTGTGGCAATGAATTCCACAGATTCACCACCCTCTGGCTAAAGAAATTCCTCCTCATCTCCATTGTAAAAGTACGTCCTGTTACTCCAAGGCAGCGACCTGTGTTCCTAGACACGTCCACTACTGGGAACATCCACTCCACATCCACCCTGCAGCTGGGTGGAACCTTTAGGCATACGGGGCGATCGCTGGTCGGCGTGGACTCGGTGGGCCGAGGGCTCTGTTTCCGTGCTGTATCTCTCAAGTCTAAAGTAAAGTCTAACCCGCTGCTCGTGGCTCTGCCATGTTTGGGTTAGAGCATTTGGAGCCTTTGTACCTGCAACAGAGCGGAGACATCTACCAACCCGCATCTACCACCCCAGAGGTCAAAATGCCAATGAATCAGCCAGGAACATGACGGCATGCTGGCACAGTGGTAGAGTCGCTGCCGGTCAGCGCTTACAGCGCCAGAGACCCGGGTTTGGTCCCGACTACAGGTGCTGTCGGTGTGGAGTTTTGTACGTTCTCCCCGAGATGCAGGAAGATTGTTCCCGATGTTGGGGAAGTCCAGAACAAGGGGTCACAGTTTAAGGATAAGGGGGAAGTCTTTGAGAACGTTTTTTTTTCACACAGAGAGTGGTGAATCTGTGGAATTCTCTGCCACAGAAGGTAGTTGAGGCCAGTTCATTGGCTATATTTAGGAGGGAGTTAGATGTGGCCCTTGTGGCTAAAGGGATCAGGGGGTATGGAGAGAAGGCAGGCACAGGATACTGAGTTGGATGATCAGCCATTATCACATTGAATGGGGGTGCAGGCTCGAAGGGCCGAATGGCCTACTCCTGCACCCATTTTCTATGTTTCTATGTAACCGCGTGGGTTTTCTCCGAGACCTTTGGTTCCCTCCCACACTCCAAACACGTACAGGTTGGCAGGTTGTTTGGCTTGGTGTAAACGTAAATTGTCCCTGACGTGTGCAGGATAGTGTTAAAGTGCGGGGATCGCTGGTCGGTGCGGACGGACCCGATGGGCCGTAGGGCCTGTTTCCGCGCTGTATCTCTAAACTGAACTAAACAGTGAGAACTTTAATGCCAGTAACCGAGATGAGTAACACTCACCATCTTTTCCTTTGACTTGTTCATATTTTTCAAAGGTAGAATGAAACTTAATGAGACCTTATTAAAATCCTTGTCTGATGTAATATGGCTGATGTGGGCAAGCTGATCGCTCTTTAATGTGCAAAATTGCTTCTTTGGAGACCCGGTCCCGTATTCTTTCAATTGAACTGTAATTAAAGTTGGATTAATGGAGATGTGTCTACAGTGTTCAATCCCACGACACAGAGAGAGGGAAAAGTTCATTTAACTGGACATTTTATGCAGTGAGCTTAGCTCATATTGAGATTTAGATTTAAATTTAGAGGTACAGCGCAGAAACAGGCCCTTCGGCCCACCGGGTCCGCGCCGCCCAGCGATCCCCGCACACTAACACCATCCTACACCCACTAGGGACAATTTTTACATTTGCCCATCCAATTAACCTACATACCTGTACGTCTTTGGAGTGTGGGAGGAAACCAAAGATCTCGGAGAAAACCCACGCAGGTCACGGGGAGAACGTACAAACTTCGTACAGACGGCGCCCGTAGTCAGGATCGAACCTGAGTCTCCGGCGCTGCATTCGCTGTAAGGCAGCAACTCTACCGCTGCGCCACCGTGACTGCAGAAATTGTGATAGATTTATTTTTTGACTTCAGTATAAATCCTTTCAAAGTGAATGTATGTCATTTCCCAGCTGACCAGGGAACGTGACATGCATAGGAAGGAACTGCAGATGCTGGTTTTACGCTGAAGATGGACACAAAAAGCTGGACTAGCTCAGCGGGTCAGGCAGCATCTCTGGAGAGAAGGAATAGGTGACTTTTCGGGTCGAGGCCCTTCTTCAGACTGAGAGTCAGGGGAAGAGAAACAAGAGATACAGACAGTGATGTGGAGAGGTACCGAACAAATAAATGAAAGATATGCAAAAAGTAACGGTGATAAAGGAAACAGGCCATTGTTAGCTGTGGGCTAGGTGAAAATGAGTTACAGGCAATGAGACTGAACGAGACGACTTTGAAACTAGTAGGACTTGGGTGGGGGAGGGATGGTGAGAGAGTCTAAACTGTCGCAGCTGAGTTCCGGCTTTTGTTCTTTGCACCAGTGGAGCAAAATGCTTCGGGGCTGGGCAACTCAATGGCTTCGTGAGTCTGAGAAACTGGAACAAGCCTGAAGTCTGACTTAAGAACATAAGTTAGAATATTGAATTCAGAAGTCAACATGAACACAGGGAGTAAGGAGTGGAAAAGGAAGAGTAGCTTTAAGAGTAAATATCACCAACAACCTGTCCTGGACCAAGCAACGGTCAAGAAAGCACGCCGACGACTCGACTTCCTTAGAGGGCTCAGGAAGATTGGCACGTCCACAACGACTCTCACCAACATCGACAGATGTGCCTCAGAGAGCACTTTATCGGGATGCATCACAGCATGCTTTAGGAACAGCTACATCCAAGACGGCAAGAAATTGCAGAGAATTGTGGACGCAGCCCAGACCATCACACAAACCAACCTCCCTTCCATTGGCTCCATCGACACTTCACGCTGCCTCGGCAAGGCCTGCAGCATAATCAAGGACCAGTCTCACCCCGGTCACTCCCTCTTCTCCCCTCGCCCATCAAGCAAGAGGTACAGAAGTGTGAAAACGCACACCTCCAGATTCAGGGACAGTTTCCTCCCAGCTGTTATCAGGCAACTGAACCATCCTAACAACTAGAGAGCAGTCCTGACCTCCCATCTACCCCATTGGAGACCTTCAAACTATCTTTAAACGGACATTACTGGACTTTATCTAGCACTAAACAAAGACGTACAGGTTTGTAGGTTAATTGGCTGGGCAAATGTAAAAATTGTCCCTAGTGGGTGTAGGATAGTGTTAGTGTGCGGGGATCGCTGGGCGGCGCGGACCCGGTGGGCCGAAGGGCCTGTTTCTGCACTGTATCTCTAAATCTAAAATCTAAAAAAAATTCCCTTTACCCCATATCTGTGCTCTGTGGACAGCTTGATTGTAATCGTGTATAGTCTTTCCGCTGACTGGATATCACACAACTAATAAGCTTTTCACTGTACCTCGGTACATGTGAATATAATAAACAAACTCATCTAAACATTTTAGGAGAGAGAAAAGACCCGAAAAAAGTAAGAACAATATGTATTGCATTTTAGGTTTATTAAAAAAAATCTTTAGATCATTTCCACACACAAAGAGTGGTGGGTGTATGGAACGAGCTGCCACAGGAGGTAGTTGAGGCTGGGACTATCGCAATGTTTAAGAAATATTTAAACAGGTACATGGATAGGTCAGGTTTAGAGGGATATGGGCCAAACGCAGGCAAGTGGGACTAGTGCAAATGGGACATGTTGGCTGGTGCGGGCAAGTTGGGCTGAAGGGCCTGTTTCCACGCTGTAAGACTTTCACTCTATTGAAACCTGAAGAAATGAGAGTCTAAGATAGACACAAAGTGCTGGAGTTACTCAGCGGGACAGGCAGCGGATGATGTTTCAGGTCGAGACCCTTCTTGAGACACTTCCTTCTCTCAATAAACAATAGACAATAGAAAATAGCTGCAGGAGAAGGCCATTCGGCCCTTCGAGCCAGCACCGCCATTCAATGTGATCATGGCTGATCATTCTCAATCAGTACCCCGTTCCTGCCTTCTCCCCATACCCCCTGACTCCGCTATCCTTAAGAGCTCTATCTAGCTCTCTCTTGAATGTATTCAGAGAATTGGCCTCCACTGCCCTCTGAGGCAGAGAATTCCACAGATTCACAACTCTCTGACTAAAAAAGTTTTTCCTCATCTCTGTTCTAAATGGCCTACCCCTTATTCTTAAACTGTGGCCCCTGGTTCTGGACTCCCCCAACATTGGGAACATGTTTCCTGCCTCTAACGTGTCCAACCCCTTAATAATTTTGCCTGTCCTGCTGAGTTACTCCAGCAATTTGTGTCTATCTTCGGTTTAAACCAGCATTTGCAGTTCCTTCCTATACAAAATGACAGTCTACATTAGCCAAAGTTTTTTATCTGCATTAGAGAGATAGTTTAGCCATCGTTAGGATTTGTTTAGAAATAATTAGTGTTTACTACGCTGTTAAAGTGGCACTTAGACTGGAATGGTTTGTGCCACCCTCTAGCTCAGGGCTTTTCGGCCTCTGGAATTTGGAAAATAAAGCCTCAGTTTCCCAGGGAGTTGTGGTCCACTGGGTGTCTAACACATCCGTTGCATTGGCCCAGGAAGCAGAGTATTTATGTTGTTGATTGCTCTGAGTTATTCAGAATTCAGCCACTTGAGTTTCTAGTTTCTCTGAAGCACAAAATGCTGCCAAACCTTTCCAGCTGCGAGCCGAGTTTGCATTGCACTTTTCCGAGCCTGGTGTTATTGTGCAGGACGCCGGTGTTGAATCACCACTCCAGAGAAAATCTGCTGCATTGCAGACGTTAGACTTTAGAGACGCAGTGTTGTCTCGACCCGAAACGTCACCCATTCCTTCTCTCCAGAGATGCTGCCTGTCCTGCTGAGCATTTTGTGTCTATCTTCGGTGGAAACAGACCCTTCAGCCCACCCGGTCTGAGCGATCACCCCTTACGGTCACGCTATTCCACACACTAGGGACAATGTACAATTTTGCCTGCAAACCTGCTCATCTTTGGAGTGCTGCAGGAACCCTGAACAGCCGGAGAAAACCCATGCGGTCACAGGGAGAATGTAAAAAACTCCACAAAGACAGCACCCGAGTTAGTTAGTTTAGTTATTACTGTCACTTGTAGCAAGGTGCGGTGAAAAGCTTTTGTTGCATGCTAACCAGTCAGCAGTTGCAATCAAAGATACAAAGAGGAACAAGATGGACCACTCCGCTGAAATCGCCTATACTGAAGTGTAGTACGCAAAGGAGCCATTTTAGTAAGCAAAACCCGCTGTTTGCTATGCCTCTCGCAGTGTGATCAGTATTTTGGGGGAACGGTGTGTGTGATGATATCATTAAAATGCAGAAAATATCTCATCTATCAATTCACAGAGTTTTGTTATTTTTCTTTTAAAATGTTTCTGCAAGTTTCTGCCTACTAAAATGGCGTCATGACATACTACGTTTTTTAGGGTCGAGTGGTCTATCTCGTTCCTCTAGTATCTTTGGTTGTAATCGACCCATCCAGAGTGTACAGATACACGATAAAGGGAATAACGTGAATAACGTTTAGTGCAAAGTAAAGTCCCGTAAAGTCCAATCAAAGATAGTCCGAGGGTCTCGAATGATCGGTGGATAGTTGCTCAGGACTGCTCTCTAGTTGTTGATTGGATGGTTCAGTTGCCTGATAACAGCTGGTAAGGCCTCAGTTGAACCGAGGCCAGGATCGAACCCTGGTCTCTGGCGCTGTGAGGCAGCCGCTCGACCGCTGTGCCACCGTAGCGCCCATGGACGACAAGACTTGTCCCAGTGGTAGCTGTAGGAGTTAAGGGCAAAGATACTAGAGGAACAAGATAGACCACTCGACCCTAAAAATCGTAGTATGTCATGGCGCCATTTTAGTAGGCAGAAACTTGCAGAAACATTTAAAAAGAAAAATAACACAAGTCTGTGAATTGATAGATGAGATATATTCTGCATTTTAATGGTATCGTCACACATACTGTTCCCCCAAAACACTGATTACACTGCGAGAGGCGTAACAAACGGCGGGTTTTGCTTACTAAAATGGCTCCCTCGCGTACTACACTTCAGTATAGGCGGTTTCAACGGAGTGGTCCATCTTGTTCCTCTAGTATCGTTGGTTAAGGGCTGGTGTAGTCTTCGCAGGTTGTGAGCCTGTCACCTAATGTGTTGTTTTTCTGTCTCCACACTGTGCTTTGTTTTCCAGAGGGGATGAACTGCATGAACAAGGATCACGGATGTGCGCACATCTGCCGAGAGACTCCGAAGGGTGGTGTGGCCTGTGAATGCCGGCCTGGCTTTGAACTCGCCAAGAACCAGAGGGACTGCACATGTAGGTAGCTGTTGTGCCTGAGACTCGTCCATCGCAAGGATGTTGCCAGGACTCGCGGGTCTGAGCTACAGTTAGAGGTTGAGCAGGCTGGGACTCTATTCCTTAGAGCGCAGGAGGACGAGGGCTGATCTTATTGAGGCGCTCAAAAATCATGAGAGGAATAGATCGGGTAGAGTCTCATGCACAGAGTTGGGGAATCGAGGGCCGGAGGGGATATGGGTTCAAGGTGAAGGGGAAAAGATTTAATAGGAATCGTGAGGGGTAACCTTTTCACACAAAAGGGTGGTGGGTGCATGGAACAAGCTGCCAGAGGAGGTAGTTGAGGCTGGGACTATCACAGTGTTTAAGAAACAGTTAGACAGGTACATGGATAGGACAGGTTTGGAGGGATATGGGCCAAATGCAGACAGGTTGGACTAGTGTAGCTGGGACATTGTTGGCTGGCGTGGGCAAGTTGGGCCGAAGGGCCTGTGTCCACGCTGTATGAGTCTTATGATCTGTTTCTGGATTTTCACTGCTGTTATCCTCAACGTGCTAAATGCTATATTGTGTTACTCCAGCCCTTGCAACCCAACCAACACAGTGAGTAGTTGCAAATAAAATTAAATGCTTTCGTCATTGCATTCCTTTCCTCAAAACATAAGTGGCACGGTGGCGCAGCGGTAGAGTTGCTGCCTCGCAGCGCCAGAGAACTGGGTTCGATCCTGACCACGGGTGCTGCCTGTACGGAGTTTGTACGTTCTCCCTGTGACAGCGTGGGTTTTCTCCGGGTGCTCCGGTTTTCTCCCACATCCCAAAGACGTGCGCGTTTTGTAGGCTAATTGGCTTCGGTAAATTGTCCCTGGTGTGTAGGATATAATTTGTGAATGGGCCGATCATTAGTCGGTGCAGGCTCGGTGGGCCGAAGGGCCTGGTTCCACACTGTATCTATAAACTAAACTAAACTAAGCTTCCCCAACACCACTAGAATACAGCGACATTGGAAATCTATTCTCAGCCAGCCTTGCTGGGCCATTGTGGATATCGTGGCTTGCTTACAAGTTCAGACGTTCTCGGTGCAGAAATAGGCCATTGGGCCCATCAACTCTACTCTGCCATTCAATCATGGCTGATCTATCTTTCGCTCTCAACCCCATTCTCCAGCATCTTGGAGAGGTTTGCCAGGGTGCTGCAAGCCTGAGAGAGTAATTGGACAGGGTTGGAACAGATGGAGCTGTATCCCTTAGAACAAAGTGGAACATTACATTTTTATTATTTTTAGATTTAGAGATACAACGCGGAAACAGGCCCTTCGGCCCACCGAGTCCGCGCCGCCCAGCGATCCCCGCACACTAACACTATCCTACACACACTAGGGACAATTTTTACATTTACCCAGTCAATTAACCTACATAACTGTAAGTCTTTGGAGTGTGGGAAGAAACCGAAGATCTCGGAGAAAACCCACGCAGGTCACGGGGAGAACGTACAAACTCCGTACAGACGGCGCCCGTAGTCAGGATCGAACCTGAGTCTCCGGCGCTGCATTCGCTGTAAGGCAGCAACTCTACCGCTGCGCCACCGTGCCGCCCTTTATAAATGGCATTAATAAATGCCAGGATTGCCCAGATGTTCCCTCAGGCCAGTTTTCCCAGTCCATTAGATCACAACTGAACCTCCACCTCAGATCCACGTTCCTCATTGCATTTCGGCCCACCGAGTCCAAGCTGACCCGGGTCTCTGCCGCTGTAAGGCAGCAGCTCTACCGCTGCGCCACCGTGCCATCCATCTTTCTATGCTGACCAGCGATCACCCCGTACACTGGCACTATCCTACACGCACTAGGGGCAATTTACAATTTTTGCCAAAGCCAATTAACCTACAGACCTGTACGTCTTTGGAGTGTGGGCAGGAAAGCTGAGCACCTGGACAAAACCCACGCAGGTCACGGGGAGAACGTACAAAGGGTCTTCACCGTCTATATCTCTTGTTTCCCTTTCCCCTGATTCTCAGTCTCCACCAGAAACGTCACCTATTCTTATATCTCCAGAGATACTGCCTGACCCGCTGAGTTACTCCAGCATTTTGTGTCTATGTTAGATGGAAACAGGCCCTTCGGCCCATTGAATCTGCACTGACCAGCGATCCCCCGTGCACCAGTTCTTTCTATCCTACACACCAGGGACAATTTTGCAGAGGCCAATTAACCTACAAACTTGCACGTCTTTGGAATGTGGGAGGAAACCGGGAGAAGGCACAGACTCCGTACGACAGCGCCCGTAGTCAGGATCGAACCCTGGTCTCTGGCGCTGCAAGGCAGCAAGTCCACCGCTGTGCTACCGTGACTGAATCCCTTACTTTGACTGAACAAGATCCAGGGCTGAAGACCACCTTTATTTCAACCGCACTCAGACGTTTGTGTTCAATGAGAGCACAGAGGGCAACACCCAGCACAAGAGCACCAGGCTTCATTAGGAACGCCAGGAGGTTCCGATTAAATGCAGTTAAAGTGGAGACTAAAGCCGTCACAGTCTCTCCGCTCCTTGTGCCAATAGAGATTCCGACGTAGGTTCCAGACACTTTTTTTATAACGTTCGACTTGTCGATGAAATCATAGCGGGATCCCTCAAGGATTTGCAGCTGAGTATTAACAGATCTTTGCGGCCCACCTAATTCAGTGTGGAGGTGAGTCTGTAACTCGTTTTCCCCTAGCCCACAGCTAACGATGGCCTGTTTTTCCTTTATCATCGTTACTTTTTTGCATGTCTTTCATTCAATTGTTCCATATCTCCCTCTGTGACCATCCATATCTCTCATTTCCCCTTTCCCCTGGCTCTCAGACTGAAGAAGGGTCTCCACCTGAAACATCACCCATTCCTTCTCTCCAGAGATGCTGTCTGACCCGCTGAGTTACTCCAGCTTTTTGTGTCTTAATTCGGTGGGCAGATGGTTCAGAAAAAGATCATTAATGATGCTAGAAACAAGGAAAACATTCACTTTTTGCAATGATTCCACTGAGTTGAGAATATACAGTCTGACAATAAAGGCGCTGGAGGTTTGCCAACCTGTTAGTTTCAGTTCGGCAAGAAGGATTACTGACAGTTCACTCAGTCATGAAATGAGAATCATAGAAACGTAGAAAAATAGGTGCAGGAGTAGGCCATTCGGTCCTCCGAGCCAGCACCGCCATTCAATATGATCATGGCTGATCATCTAAAATCAGTACCCCGTTCCTGCTTTTCCCCACATCCCTTGATTCCTTTAGCCCTAAGAGCGAAATCTAACTCTCTCTTGAAAAGATGCTGCCTGTCCTGCCCAGTTACTCTAGTATTTTGTATCTATTTTAATTTTTTTCTTAGTGTAGTTTAGTTCAGAGATACAGCGTGGAAATAGGCCCTTTGGCCCACCGAGTCCGCGCCGACCAGCGATCCCCACACACTAACACTATCCTACACAACACTAGAGACAATTTACTAATTTTATCAAGCCAATTAGCCTCCAAACCTGGACGTCTTTGGAGTGTGGGAGGAGAAAACCCACGCAGGGTCACGGGGAGAACGTGCAAACTCCGTACAGACAGCGCCCGTGGTCGGGATCGAACCCGGGTCTCGGGCGCTGTAAGGCAGTAAGCCACTGCGCCACCGTGCCACCCAATTGAATCCTTTAATGGTTCCTATAGCATTTCAGCGCAGTTCGTAGGAATGAGAATATGTCATCTCGGCTCAGCAGTAACAGTCTGAGTCAGACAATTGTGTATTAATGTCTCAATGTAGTGTTTGAATACATAATCCAGCCTTTAACACCATCCTGGAGGGTAAACTGCCTGTGTAAGTAACAACACTTCCATTATTACTGTGGGCTTAAGAATGTATGATTAAACTTGTATGATTAAAGTTTGAACTGTGTTATAAGTTCATAAGTGATGTGATAGGAGCAGAATTAGGCCATTCGGCCCATCAAGTCTACTCCACCATTCAATCATGGCTGACCTATCTCTCCCTCCAAACCCCATTCTCCTGTCTTCTCCCCATAACTCCCGACACCCGTTCTAATCAAGAATCTATCCATCTCTGCCTTAAAAATATCCATTGACCTGGCCTCCAAAGCCTTCTGCGGCAATTAATTCCACGATTCATCATCTTCCAACTAAAGAAATTCCTCCTCATTTCCTACCAAAAGGAACGTCCTTTAATTCTGAGGCTCTAACTTCTGGTCCTAGACTCTCCCACCAGTGGAAACATCCTCTCCATATCCACTCTATCCCGGCCTGTTAAGGCTTTGTAGTCTGATATTCACTGCTCTCTATTCACCACACTTGTTTGAATCATTATAGTGTAACATCACGTGTACAATGTCTAGAGTAATGTTTCTGTGGATCTACTGGTTCATAATGATGTGTATATGCATGTAAACACTCTGAAATTAATTATTTTGAGGGTAGGGTTGCCAACTTCCTAATTCCCAAATAAGAAACAAGGTGACGTCACCGTCCAACGCCCCACATGACCTCACCCAGCCAGCGGTCACGTGTTCCCGCTCCACCAATGGTGGCCGCCCAGGCCGGGAGGCGGGTTGCTACGCAACCTCCGTTAGGCGATACCAGGGGCTACGTTGTCCAGGACTACAGCGGCCCCCGGGCTACAATGTCCGGGCCTACAGTGTCCAGGCCTACAGTGTCCATGCATACAGTGTCCATGCATACAGTGTCCGGGCCTACACTGTCCGGGCCTACATCGCTGTCCGGGCCTACAGTGTCCAGGCCTACAGTGTCCATGCATACAGTGTCCATGCATACAGTGTCCGGGCCTACACTGTCCGGGCCTACATCGCTGTCCGGGCCTACAGTGTCCGGGCCTACAGTGTCCAGGCCTACAGTGTCCATGCATACAGTGTCCGGGCCTACACTGTCCGGGCCTACATCTCTGTCCGGGCCTACAGTATCCAGGCCTACAATGTCCATGCATACAGTGTCCGGGCTTACAATGTCCGGGCCTACACTGTCCGGGCCTACATCGCTGTCCGGGCCTACAGTGTCCAGGCCTACAGTGCCCATGCATACAGTGTCCGGGCCTACACTGTCCGGGCCTACACTGTCCGGGCCTACATCGCTGTCCGGGCCTACAGTGTCCAGGCCTACAGTGTCCATGCATACAGTGTCCGGGCTTACAATGACCGGGCCTACAGTGTCCGGGCCTACATCGCTGTCCGGGCCTAATACGGGACAAGGGGGGTTCTGTACGGGACAAACCAATTTAGCCCAAAATACGTGATGTCCCGGTTAATACGGGACAGTTGACAACCCTATTTGAGGGTTGATTTACATTTCATTCTGGAGCGAAATGTAACATGTTAATATTTGCTTGACCAACGTTGACTAGCTATTTAGTAATTGGTGATGAAGAACATTTCATCTGTGTGATAGACACAAAATGCTGGAGTAACTCAGCGGGTCAGGCAGCATCTCTGGAGAAATCTCTCGAGAATCTGAAGAAGGGTCTCGACCCAGAAACGTCATCTATTTATTTTCTTCAGAGATGCTGCCTGACCTGCTCAGTTCCTTCATCTTTTTGTGTCTATCAATGATTCAGATAATGCAGCTGGGAGCTACAGTGAGATATTCTCTATTGGGCCCTTCGGCCCAACTTGCCCACACTGGTCAACATGTCCCAGCTACACTAGTCCCACCTGCCAGCATTTGGTCCATATCACTCCAAACCTGTCCTATCCATGTACCTGTTTAACTGCTTCGTAAATGTTGGGATAGTCCCTGTCTCAACTACCTCCTCTGGCAGCTTGTTCCATACACCCACCACCCTTTGTGTTAAAAATTTACCCCTCAGATTCCTATTAAATCTTTTCCCCTTCACCTTAAACCTATGTCCCCTGGTCCTCGATTCACCTACTCTGGCCAAGAGACTGTGCATCTACCCGATCTATTCCTCTCATGATCTTATACACCTCTATAAGATCACATCCTCATCCTCTTGCGTTCTGCGTTCCAAGGAATAGAGTCTCAGCCTACTAGACCACTGCCCATAGTTCAGACCCTCGAATCCTGGCAACCTCCTTGCAAATCTTCTCTGTACCCTTTCGAGCCTGACAACGTCTTTCCTATATCACGGTGCCCAGAACTGAACACAATACTCTGAATGCGGCCTCACCAACATCTTATACAACTGCATCATGACCGCCCAACTTCTATACTCAATACTCTGGCTGATGAAGGCCAATGTGTCATCTCAGAGGAACGCAGCTCTGTCAAGTATCTGTCCCTATTGATCTCCTGACCTTTTTGTTTTTAACCTCAGTTAATTGAGGGAAAATTGGGGTAGATGTCTGTCTGAACGATATCTCGGGAAATGAAAATCATTCTCAGTTGTATCTACGAGAATGATCCTCGGGATGTTTGGGTTAATGTATTAGGAGCGTTTGAAGGCCCAGGGCCTGTCCTCGCTGGAGTTTAGAAGTATGAGGAGGGCGCTCATTGAAACCTATTGAATAGATGTGGAGAGGGGGTTTCAATGGACATGGAGAGGGGGTTTCAACTACTGAGCGGCTCTTGTACCAATGGGCACAGCTTCAGAATAAAAGGACGTTCCCTACCTTTAGGAAGGAGACGAGGAGGAATTTCTTTAGTCAGAGGGTGGTGAATCTGTGGAATTCATTGCCACAGACGGTTGTGGAGGCCAAGTCAATGGATATTTTTGAGGCATAGATTGACAGATTCTCAATTAGTACGGGTGTCAGGGGTTACGGGGAGAAGGCAGGAGAATGGGTTTGCGAGGAAAAAATAGATCAGACCTGATTGAATGGCGGAGCAGACACAATGGGCCGAATGGCCTAATTGTGCTTCTACGTCTTATGGCCATAATCAAAGACTTTTCCCACCCTGGTCATTCCTTCTCACTGCGCCCGTCTGGCAGCAGGTACAGGAGCTTGAAAGTGCGCACCACCAGTCTCGGGAATATTTTCTTCCCCTCGCTTAGCCAGCTTCCGAGCGGTCCTTCCGTAAGCTAGGATACTGTCTGATTCACCTCTAACCCAGTGAGGACATTGTGCTTTATCTCTGGGACTGATGCACTACAATGATGAGAACTATATTCTGCACTCTGTATCTTCCCCTTTGCTCTACCTATTGTGCTTGAGCTTAACTTGATTGCATCTCTGTGCGGTGTATCTGATCTGTTTGGATAGCATACAAGATGAAGCTTTTCACTGCACCTTGGTGCATGTGATCACGTGAGATCCAAGGAGAGATAGCTGAATGGATAGAAAATTGGCTTTGTGGAAGGAAGCAGAGGGCGATGGTGGAAGGTTGCTTCTCGGACTGTGACTGGTGATGTGCCCCAGGGTTCAGTGCTGCATCTATATCAATGATTTGGATGAGAAGGTACATGGCATGATTAGCAAGTTTTCAGATGACACAAAAGGGGTTGGTATTGCAGAGCGTGAAGATGGTTGACGTAAATTGCAGCAGGATCTTGATCGATTGGGCAGGTGGACTGAGGAATGGTTGATGGAATTTAATACAGAGAAATGTGAGGTGTTGTTTTTTTTGGAAAGTCTAACATGGGCAGGACCTACACAGTGAATGGCAGGGCTCTGGGGAGTGTTGTAGTGCAGAGGGATCTTGGAGTGCAGGTATAGAAGGCTGTGGAGGCCAAGTCAATGGATATTTTTAAGGTAGAGGTAGATTGATTCTATCTTATGACCATAAGAGGTAGAAGCAGAATTAGGGCATTCGGCCCATTTTGTCTGCTCCGCCATTCAATCATGGCTGATCCATTTTTTCCTCGCAAACCCATTCTCCTGCCTTCTCCCCGTAACCCCTGACACCCGTACTAATTGAGAATCTGTCTACGCTTCAAAAACATCCATTGACTTGGCCTCCACAACCGTCTGTGGCAATGAATTCCACAGATTCACCACCCTCTGACTAAAGAAGTTCCCCCCTTATCTCCTTCCTAAAGGTAGGAAACGTCCTTTTATTCTGAACGGATGTGTGGGGAGAAGGCAGGAAAATGGGATTAGGAGGGAAAGATAGATCAGCCATGATTGAATGGCGGAGGAGACTTGATGGGCTGAATGGCCCAATTCTGCTCCTATCACTCATGAACCACATAGTTCCTTGAAAGTGGCGTCACAGGTAGATAGGGGCGGTCGAGAAGGCTTTGGCCATCGTCAAGTGGCGGACGAAAGGGATTCACTTCTTGACGAAAGGGCCCGTCGTTTCCATGCCTTACGACTCTGCGCCGCGATATTAAACCTAAAGCACTGAAGATGTGGAATGTGGAGTTCAGCGATTTACACATTTTGGCTTGTACTTTCTGCGAAACAGTAACCTGTAACTACGGAAACGGGGGCTGCCAACATACATGTGACGATGCAGACCGAGGACCCGTGTGCGGCTGCCACCAGAAGTATGCCCTTCACTCTGATGGCAAGACGTGTATCGGTAAGTGACGACATTGCATGCAACGAAGATACCGCTGCTCGACACCGTGGACTGACCAAAGGCCTGCCCCTCCAGAATGACTGCTGCGTAGTTTACATCACCTGCTCCCTGGCCAAATGCAAAGGGCACTATCGTTCTGCTGCCCTTCCATTTGAATCCGACTAACAACCCACTAAAGCTAATCCACATTTTTCCGCTAAACTCTAAACTCTAAATAATGAATCGTGACAACGTTAACGCACCTCATAGCTATCAGGCGAGGGGAGGAAAGTTTAATGGGGATGCTGACCTTTGAGTTTAAGGTAAGGGGGGGGGGACAAGATTTAATAGGAACCTGAGAGGTAAACTGTTCACATAGTGGGTGCATGGAACGAGCTGCCGGACGGAGAAGGTAGTTGAGGCAGGTGCAATCGCAAAGTTTAAGAAACATGTGGACGGGGACATGGATAAGGACAGGTTTAGAGGGATATGGGCCAAACGCAGGCAGGTGGGACGTGTTGGTCGGTGTGTGGGCAAGTTGGACCCAAGGGCCAGTTTCCACACTGTATGATTCTTATGTGGGGGACAATTGTTTTTACACAGAGAGTGGCGGGGGCCTGGAACGCGCTGCCAGGGGTGGTGGTGGAGGCAGATACCAAGGTGGCGTTTAAGAGGCTTTCAGGTGGGCACTTGTAAGTGCAGGGAATAGATGGATCATGAGTAGGCCGGTGAGATCGGTTTTGACTAGGCATCACGTTCAGCACAAACATTGTGGGTCGAAGGGCCTGTTCCTGTGCTGTATTCTTCTGATCTGTTTATAAACCTGCAAAAAGATCACCCTATCAGTCCTCCGCCTCGTCAACAGAGTGGTAGCTCGAACGCTGGAAGTGCTTCATCAAAGCGGGTTGAAATCTTCCATGTTACACTGAAGAAGTCTCATTCACGTCGTGTAAATGTGTGAGCTCTATGTTTAAAGCCAATGCAACACAAGGCTCACCGGAGTTTATGGAAACCTAGTCTTTGGAAAGTCCTGTAGCTTGAATTCCTCACAAAGGTGACGTGCATTCTGGAGTCAAATCTCACCTGCTTAGATTGAAGAGTTGCAGGTTGAATGTACAGGTGAACATTTTGGTTTCGAGTTCATTCACAGAGCTAGTTTCAGGGCACTTGGAAGCACTGGTCCAAACTACACCGAGCGAGGCACGAGGTTTTGGGAGGGACGGTGAGTTTGTGAACTTTGTCCAGGTGCTGCTGGCTGGGTGTGGCCTTCAGAAGAGCCGAGAGGCCAATGGACCCTGAGAAAGAAGACAAGGAGGAATTTCTTCAGTCAGAGGGTGGTGAATCTATGAAATTCATTGCCGCAGACGGCTGTGGAGGCCAAGTCATTGGGTATTTTTTAAGCGGAGATTGACAGATTTTGGATGGGTACAGATGTCAGGGGTTATGGGGGAAGGCAGGAGAATGGGGTTGAGAGGGAAAGATAAATCAGCCACAATTGAATGGCGGAGTAGACTTGATGGGTCGAGTGGCCTAATTCTGGTCCTGAAAGGAGATAAGGAGGAATTTATTTAGCCGGAGGGTGGTAAATCTGTGGAATTCATTGCCGCAGACGGTGTGGAGGCCAAGTCATTGGGTATTTTTAAGGCGGAGATTGACAGATTATGGATTGGTACGGGTGTCAGGGGTTACGGAGAGAAGGCAGGAGAGTGGGGTTGAGAGGGAAAGATGGATTAGCCATGATTGAATGGCAGAATAGACTCGATGGGCCGAATGGGTGGTTTTGCAGATGCCAGAATAAAATGTGAATTGTGGCTTGGTCAGAAAAGCTAAACAGTGAGTGCCAGCAAGGTGTGGAAGCGAACTAAAACGGGAGAGGAAGTGTGGGGATGAGAGATGAAAGATATGCTGTCACGTGGGTCAAGTGTTAATGGGAATGAACTGCATTTTTATATCTACAATTTATTTGTTTGAAGTTAATCACCTTTTCGTGATTGTGCCACATGATGTCTTAACACGTTAACAACAACAAAAAAACACTTACCACTGCAAGAAATTTGGCGTGTGCTTTAATAATAATAAATGTCTGTTGTCAAGGTATGCTCATGTTTAACTAGATTTCGCTGTTCAACCCTGATAACTGTTTTGAAACCCTTCCTTCCACTGCTGGTTTCCTGAAATTAATATTACATCTTCTCACGCGCTTTTATCTCTGGAACATTTAACCCGTTGCATGCACGGCATAACTGGCAACAAACTCAAATCCAAAGAAATAATGTTTGTTTGAGACAGTGACGCACTTAGGTTCCATTGTTAACCCCTTGCTCAGTCTGCACTCTCACCTGCTTCCACGCTTTAAACATGATCCAATAACACTCTCTGAAAGGCAAATCTTATTGGCGTCCACCTAAAAAAACGGGGGCGAAATTTGCCGAAGGTAAGTTTTTTGTTTGCTTGATTCTATATCTGTCATCGAGAATGTACGTCATCTATCCATCTCGGTTGGTTTGTATCGTAAAAAGCTTTTAAGATAGCTCTCGTGTGGGTGCTCCACTGTCAGTCTTTTAACAGAAGAATATTCGGCATGCTACCGAATTTTTTTTAATAACCACCTCTGATATTTTTGTCTCTGCTTGCAATCATCTTAACGTTCCAAGATGCGACTTCTTTGAGCAAAGTTTATGTCATTCCCTGGAGAGAAATGGAATGTGATATTTTGATAAAAACACCCATTTCCCCAGGGTTTTATCTTTCCCAATCCCCTCCTTGGTTTCCACAAAAGCCTGAATCTTTCTCTACATGTTCCGAGACAACGCCAGTCAGCAAACGCTGGCAAGCTCGCTGGTTACTGTTTCTTGCTCCTCCGATCCATGTTACTTTAACTGCCTGTGCCGACTTCTCTCTTGTTTAGTCCTCCTTCAGGAATAAAACCCTCTGTTTCCCTCTGCTCTCTGGTGATGGCTTCCTGATTGCCTGTCTTGTCTGAGCATTGTTGATTTTGATACAAGTGATTTTTTTTTTTTTTTAATAAACAAAAAAAAACTTTTATTAAAACAAAATAAAAACGACAAAAAGCCTCTATTGCAGCCTGATCCCACAGAGAAACTGGTTTCCATGTGTGCGTGCGTGTGTGTTTATATATATACATATATATTTAAAAAAAATATATATGTATGTTAACCAAAAAATGATAATCTTGTTAAACCATACAGTGGTGCCACTGAAAACACTTTCCCCCAGCACTTCCAACCCATTATTTGCCATCTGACGTGATGTGGACTTGACATCAGTGAAAGATTGCAAATATCCCACCACCTTGCCTGTTTATGATTTGCCTCTCTCCTGTTCTCATTGCGTTTGCTGCCTGTGTAAGTAACCTCATTGTCACACCTCCTCACGACTGCCTCCCTCTTTATTCCACCCCCACCCCCACCCCCACCCCTCCCCACCCCACTGAAGCTGCCTGTTCCTCCCCCAAACAGCTGGGAGGGAACTCATCCCCTCCTTGTCTGACTTTGAATGACTCTACTTCACTACTCTTAATGCAATTAATAAATCTAATCCAGTTCCAATTTATATTCTAATGTTGTGTGAGTGTTGTTCTCTTTCTTTACCTCGTTCCCTCCCACATATTCATTCTCCCTCCCTCTCTGTCTCTCTCTCTCTCTCTCTTTCTCCCTCTCTCCCTGTCTCTCTTTCCCCCACTCTCTCCCACTCACCCCCCACTGTCTTCCTCTCCCCCACTATCTCTCCCCCCACTCTCTTTCTCTCCCCCACTCTCTTTCTCTCCCCCACTCTCCCCCTCTCTTTTGTTCGCCCCCTCTCTTTCTTTCACCCCCTCTCTCTCCCCCACTCTCTTTCTCACCCCCACTCTCTCCCCCACTCTCTTTCTCACCCCCACTCTCTCCCCCACTCTCCCCCCGCCCCACTCTCTCTCTCGCCCCACTCTCTCTTTCTCACCCCCCCCCCCTTGTTTCTTTCGTACCCCCTCGGTCTCTCTCCTCTCCTCTCCCACTCTCTCTCCCTCTCTTTCTCTCTTCCTCTCTCTTTCTCTCTTTCTCTCCCTCTCTCTCTCTCTGTCTGGCCGTGTCACATGAACAAGAGACTAACATTGATGGCTGTATTGCTACGTGTTCATGACCAGGTGACCGTGCATGCCCATTCCGTTTGGAAGGTCGTTTCTCGTCCTGACCATTTGGCCAGTGGTGCTGTGTTTCACAGACAAGCAGGCAACCAGCCCTGCCCGACCCACCTTCCCTGTTTGCATGGGACTGGCCCCTTCCACCACCACCTCCCACCTCCCCCCCCCCCCCCCTTCCATTTTGTGTCTCTGCGGAGGATTATGTTCTTCCCTTATCCATCCATCACCGGCTTCTTCTTCACTTCTGTTCTCTGGACCTCTGTCCCTCCAAGGTGGTCTCCTTGCTCACCAAAATCGATCTTTGTAAATCATGAACTCTCTTTTGCTTTTATTGTTATGCATTAGCTCACGACGAGTCCTGCAGTGGAATTGATCATTTCACCTCCCCTTGCATTTTCCGCTTCTTCACCATTTAGCATCCTGATAGAAAAAAAAAACCCTTCTCTTTTCTCTCCGACCTTCTGGCTGGAAGTCATCTGCCTTTGGTCAGGTGCGGCAGCCTCGAGAATCCATCGTCTCCATTGTCTCCATCTACGTGTTTAGAGTTCTCCTCTCTCTCGCTTCCCACCCCCACCCCCAATCCCACCCCCCGAGCAGGATTAACACTCTCTAACAAAAGGACGTGTCGCTACCTGGCTGGCTTCTTGAGTTTCGGCTTTCTGCTTTGGTCTGGTGGGTCGACACCATGCAGCCGTGGTGGGCGGCAGAGAGAGAGAGAGAGATTGGGCTCCTGGTTAATCAACTGCTCCATGTTTGTCCCCTTTTTACTTGTGTTTTAGAGAAGGATGAGGCTGCAATTGAGAGCTCAGAGTACAATGCCATGTCAGTAACTGATGTGGACAAACGGGTGAAACGCCGACTACACATGGGTAAACCTTTACTTCCACATCCTTTGTCGTGCTGCCGCTTGTGTCTGTTTATATATATATATATATATATCTACACACATATATATATATATACACATATATATATATACATATAGAGATATATATATACATTTTTTTTTCTTCTTCGTGCTAAGGTCACAAATTAAAAGGTTTCTCATTTCTGCCCGTGCTCAACAAAAGCGACTCAAATAATTCCCCCGCTGCCCGGCGCCACTCCTCCCTCAGGTAGAGTCACCGCCTCACAGCGCCGGAGACCCAGGTTCGATCCCGACACTGGGCGCTTGTCTGTGCGGAGTTTGCACACTCTCCCCGTGACCACCGAGGCTTTCTCCGGGTGTTCCCAGGTCTCCTCTCACGCTGGTTTGTAGGTTCATTGGCTTTTGCACATCGTAAATTGTCCCCGGTGCGTACGATGGTGCTTATGTTGGCACGGACTCGGTGGGGCCGAAGGGCCAGTTTCCACGCTGTATCACTAAAGTAAAGCACTGAGCCATTGTGACTTGCCTTAATAATTGTCCCCAGTGTGTCGGATAGGACTAGTGTACAGCTGATCGCTGGACGGTGCGGACTCGGTGGGCCGAAGGGCCTGTTTCCACGCTGCATCTCAAAACTAAACTAAACAAATAAAGATGCTAAGCATTGGAACCAATTCTGCCTTAAAAATTTTTTTAAGAGTTTAGAGATACAGTGTAGAAACAGGCCCTTCGGCCCATCGAGTCCACGCCGATCATCAATTACCCGTACACCAGTTCAATGTTATCCCACTTTCACATCCACTCCCTACACACCATGGGGCACCCGACACACCAGGGGCAGTTTCCCGAAGCCATTTATCCCACAAACCTGTACGTCTTTGGAATGTGGGAGGAAACCGGAGCACCCGGAGAAAACATACGCGGTCACGGAGAGAAGGTACAAACTCCACACAGACAACACCCGAGGTCAGGATTGAACCCGGGTCTCTGGCGCTGTGAGGCAGCAACTCTACCTCTGGGCTACGGTGCCATCCCAATTGTTATTTCCCATCCCGGATACAAAACAGAAAGTTGCATCAAAGGGCAATGGTGAGTTGGAAACATGTAACCTGTACTGTTGCACGCCGTTAAACTTCATTTCCAGTATTTCTTTAGTAGTGGGATGAAAAATTGGTGTAATTTGTGGCCTCCTTTCCGAAAAATCACAACCTCACCTTTCTGTTATAACTGAAACTTGGTTGCTTTGAATTGAGCCTCAGGGCTCATGGGAGCGTGAGCTTTACTGACCGGGAAAAGGACAAGACCAAGGGAAACCCGGGGAGATGTGAACATAATGTGGCCGTTGCTGTGACTGTAGACAATGAAGTCCTTGACCCCAAATTCAGCATATCAAACAATAACGTTTATATGCAGCACCATCCCAAAAAGCCAAATGGGCCTGACATCTTCTCATTGCAGATTTTGTCATGTCCTTAACCAGTCAGTTGAGTGGTTATTTTTAATTTTTGCATTTGAAAAGACACACTTTCCAGAAATGTGGGTATCCGTAACCTAAGTCTTAACATTATTTTCTTTTCTGCGATCAAATATTCACAAGCCACAACAAATCAAGTCTTTGCAAGTCGCTTTGTTCTTCCTCAGCTCTCTTCCCGGCAGAGATGTTTAGTCACATTGCCAGTGCGAAATTCGATGAATCGACACGGTGTTTTGCACTTACCTACAACTGTAAAGCAATTGAGATATCTCTCTCAAGCACTGGAGTTGTGCCTTAGTTCTCGCCTTGAAGCGAAACAATAGATTGGAGAAAAGACACAAAGTGCCGGAGTAACTCGGCGGGTCAGGCAGCAGCATCTCTGGAGAAAAGGAGTAGGCGACGTTTCAGACTGAAGAAGGGTCTCGACCCGTTCCTTCTCTCCAGAGACGCTGCCTGTCCCGCTGAGTTACTCCAGCGTTTTGCGTCCATCTTCGGTGTAAACCAGCATCTGCAGTTCCTTCCTGCAGATTTGAATATTTGTTGGGTTTCTTTGTTCCGCCAACAAACTTGTTTCGGTAGCCTGGTGGACAATTGAAATCCAGAGTGTTAATGGAACGTAACCTTCCTGCAAGTAATACAGGCGGGAATGACCTTGATCTACAACCTGGGTGATCATTAAACAAAATGCATTTTAAATCATGGACCATTTTGTTCTGGCCCCAGATCTGGAGAACAATTATTTGGGCTATCACCATCCTGGTATTGGTAATAATCACTCTGTCCTGCAGGAGTTATGAGATTTTCAAAAAAATGCCAGAAGTCAGGATTGGATCTCAATAGTTTTAAAGAGACACAGTTACAGCACGGAACCAGGCCCTTCGGCCCAACGAGCCCGTGCTGACCAGTGATCCCCGCACTCTAGCACTGTCATGCACACACTCGGGACAATTTAACATTTTACCAAAGCCATTGAACCCTACAAGGCTGTACGTCTTTGAATGTGGGAAGAAACCGGAGCACCCGGAGGAAAACCCACGCAGGTCATGGGGAGAACGTACAGATGATGTACAGACAGCTCCCGTAGTCAGGATCGAACCGGGGCCTCTGGCGCTGTAAGGCAGCAACTCTACCGCTGGGCCACCCCTGTATTTGTAACTTCGTCGGCACCAAAAACGTGGCAACTCTTGTGTACCGACGACGTGAGGTCTGCTGTACGATTTTACCAGGTTGTATGCAAAGCAAAGCATTTCGCTGTACCTCGCTCGGTACATGTGACTATAAAGTGTCATCATCATCATCATCATCATCATCATCATCATCATCATCATCATCATCATCATCATCATCATCATCATCATCATCAAACGTTGACCATGTTGTCTTCAGTGAGAACAGAAGCCTTAGACTGCAGGAGGATGCAGACAAAACGTGTAGGAAGGAACTGCAGATAGAAAACATAGAAAACATAGAAAATAGGTGCAGGAGTAGGCCATTCGGCCCTTCGAGCCTGCACCGCCATTCAATATGATCATGGCTGATCATCCAACTCAGTATCCTGTACCTGCCTTCTCTCCATACCCCCTGATCCCTTTAGCCACAAGGGCCACATCTAACTCCCTCTTAAATATAGCCAATGAACTGGCCTCAACTACCCTCTGTGGCAGAGAATTCCAAAAACCAGAGATACTGGTTTAAACTGAAGATAGACACAAAAAGCTGGAGTAACACAGCGGGACAGGCAGCATCTCTGGAGAGAAGGAATGGCTGATGTTTCGAGTCGGAACCCTTCTTCAGACTGAAGAATCTGTCCATGATTACTATATATGTTGCCGGATCTACTGAGTTACTCCAGCACTTTGTGTCTTTCTTTGGTATGCAGCAGTATCTGCAGTTCCTTGTTATCACATTTAGTTCAATAAGATGGGAGTGCAGCCACGTTGGATACTTCCCTTTAATAGCGGAGGCACTGAATGCAGATGATGCTAAAACTGTGTGTAATGTTGGGTGAACCACAGCTTGAGTTCTGCACTAAGTTCTGATCACTACATTGTTGTACAGGAAAGATACAACTGCTCTGGAGGGATGCAGAAAGGATTTTAGTGACTGGAATATTTCAGCCATGAGCATAGATTGGAAGAGTTAAGTTTAGTTTAGTTTAGAGAAACAGCGCGGAAACAGGCCCTTCGGCCCACCGAGTCCGCACCGACCAGGGATCCCCGCGCACTAACACTGCCCTACGCGCACTAAGGACAATTTATGGAAGCCAAATAGCCTACAAACCTGTAGGTCTTTGGAGTGCGGGGGGAAACCGGAGCACCCGGAGAAAGCATGGAATTTATTCGTTCTCCCCGTGACCCGCGTGGGTTTTCTCCGGGTTCTCTGGTTTTCCTCCCACACTCCAAAGATGAACAGGTTTGTAGGTTGATTGGCTTCGGGTAAAAAGTGGCCTCTGTGAAAATTGCACATGAAGTGTTAGTGTACGGGGATCGCTGGGTCAGCACAGACTGGGTGGGCCGAAGGGCCTGTTTCCATGCTGTATCTCTGAACTAAACTAAACGAAACTAAACTGAACAGTAGATTGTGGCCAATGTCTTGTTTGCTGCATTCCTAACTGCAGTAGATCAATACCAGACAGCTCAGTATCAAGTTTTGCCATTGCCTTTTATTGTTCCCAAGAGAATAAAGGTATTAAAAAAACAAACCAGAATATGGCGCAAACAAAGTCCGAGGAATTGCAAATGACGGTAGACGTTGTCCTTCAAACCATTTAATGTTCCCTTCTTTGAGAGTACCCCTCCGCTTTTCAATGAGCTCATCCTGTTGAAACTGAACCTTGGCACGCAGGAGGATGAGGAGTAATCTTACAGGGGTGTACAAAATCACTAGAGGAATGGAGTCTTTTTTTGCCCAGAGTAGCGGAATCAAAAACCAGAGGACTTAGGTTTACGGTAAGGGAGGAAAGATGAGGAAAGATAGGAACCTGAGGGGTAACTTTTTCACACAGTGGGGTGCTGGGCGCATAGAACGAGCTGCCGGAAGAGGTAGTTGAGACAGTAGAACGGCAATGTTTAAGAAACATTGAGACGGGCACATGGACATGACAGGTTTAGAGGCAGCTGGGACCAGTGTAGATGGGACAAGTTGGTCGGTATGAGCAAGTAGGCGGAAGGGCATGTTTCCACGCTGTATGACTCTACGATTCTATTTCTTGATGCACAAAAAAAAAAATGCTTTGGTTTAGTTTAGAAATGTAGAGTGGAAAAAGGCCCTTCGGCCCAATCAGTCCATGCTGACCAACGGTGACCCATACACTAGTTCTATCCTGCACACTGGGGCAATTTACACCAAGCCAATTAACCTACAAACCTGCACGTCTTTGGAGTGTGGGAGGGAACCGGAGCACCCGGAGAAAACCCACGCAGTCACAGGGAGAACGTACATACTCCACACAGACAGTACCCGAGGTCAGGATGGAACCCGGGTCTCCGGCGCTGTGAGGCAGCAACTCTACCGCCGGGCCACCCCATTAGCTTTCATGGCTTTTTATTTTAAGCTGGCATTCCCCCTCAAAAGCACCAACTTGTAACTCCTTGTTGCTCCATTGTTGGTCTTCAAAAATAATTAGTGGAGCTCCTCACATAGAGAAATATTTATGTAGGCTTTGGAAATGCATGATATAATTTCACATGGAGAGCTTGGAGGCAGGTCATTCCTGATTGTTATCTGCTGCAGTGGTTTGAGCATATAAAGTCTGTCAGACAATTAAAACACTCTCAAAATGCCGACGCAGGTAGATAGGCACAATAGATAGACACAAAGTGCTGGAGTACCTCAGCGGGTCAGGCAGCATCTCTGGAGAAAAGGAATAGGTGATGTTTCGGGTCGAGACCCTTCTTCAGTCTCGACCCGAAACGTCACCTACTTCTCTCCAGAGATGCTGCCTGACCCGCTGAGGTACTCCAGCACTTTGTGTCTATCTTCGGTGCAAACCGGCATCTGCAGTTCCTCCCTGCACAGGAGCGACCAGGAAGATTGTTTGCACGCACGTCCCACATTTCCTAAACTATTCACGTCGTTCTTTTAAACGTTTAAGACGTGAAATCATTGACCAAGTGGTATATCTGTATGAATAGGTCACTGCAGAGCGAAACACATATTTTGTTTGGAAAAACTGGATTATCCTGTTGGAAACATAGAAACGTAGAAAGTAGCTGCAGGAGTAGGCCATTCGGCCCTTCGAGCCAGCACCGCCATTCAATATGATCATGGATGATCATCCACAATCAGTACCCCCTTCCTGCTTTCTCCCCATAATCCCTTGATTCCGTTAGCCCTAACTCTCTCTTGAAAACATCCAGTGAATTGGCCTCCACTGGCAGAGAATTCCACAGATTCACAACTCCCTGGGTGAAAAATGTTTTTCCTCATCCCAGTCCTAAGTGGCCCACCCTTGTTCTTAAACTGTGATCCCTGTGGAATTCTCTGCCTCAGAAGTGGAATTCTCTGCCTCAGAAGGCAGTGGAGGCCAATTCTCTGAATGCATTCAAGAGAGAGCTGGATAGAGCTCTTAAGGATAGCGGAGTCAGGGGGTATGGGGAGAAGGCAGGAACAGGGTACTGATTGAGAATGATCAGCCATGATCACATTGGATGGCGGTGCTGGCTCGAAGGGCCGAATGGCCTCCTCCTGCACCTATTGTCTATTGTCTATTGTCTATACCCCCCTGGTTCTGGACTCCCCCAACACGGGGAACAATTTTCCTGCATCTAGCCTGTCCAATCCCTTAAGAATTCTATATGTTAGCACTAGGAAGTTTCAGTGACACAGCTTCGAGTGAGTTTCAGTGACCTCAAACGTACCTCCAGCTCATTCTCAAGCCTCTTTGCTCGAAGAAACACATGAAGTGGAGAGAACCCAGATGCTCCTGCTTGCAACTCAGTCAGGGCAGCCTGTACAGTCTTGTTAAATTGGTATGTGCTCCCTCGGCTCCACCGAGCATATTAATTCAGTGGCATTAACTATTTCTGAAGGGTGCATTTGTCATTCACAGCTCTCTGCTTTCCGTTACCCCTACGACACTGAAGCAGTGTTCTAGCCAAGGGTGTCACTGGTGGTTAGCTCGCGTTAACTCATTGTTTTCATAGTCATTGCTGGAGAATAGTGATTACAATTCATTTCTCACCCTGCGTAACCCTCATGAGAATCATCACGGGTTACTGAGTGCTGACAGGAGGAATGAATGAAAAATACTTTGACCTTTCACTTGCGGTCGTTGCAAACGCTGTTCCTTTTTTTTAATTTAACGTCGAATGCATAATTACAAGAAAAGTTGTTTTCTTAAAGATTGAAGTTGAAATTTAAGTTTGACAGATCTGTTTAAAAAAAAAAAAAGAAATTGAGTAGGTGGCTCAGCGGTAGAGTTGCTGCCTTACAACTTCAGAGACCCAGGCTCGATCCCGACAACGGGCGCCGTCTGTACGGAGTTTGTACGTTCTCCCCGTGACCTGCGTGGGTTTTCTCCGAGATCTTCGTTTTCCTCCCACATTCCAAAGACGTACAGGTTTGTAGGCTAATTGGCTTGGTATAAATGTAAATAAAATTGTCCCGAGTGTGTGTAGGATAGTGTTAAGTGCGGGGATCACTGGTCGGCGCGGACCCGGTGGGCCGAAGGGCCTATTTCCGTGCTGTATCTCTAAACTAAACTAAACTAAACTATGAAGAAGGGTCTCGACCCGAAACGTCACCCAGTCCTTCTCTCCTGAGATGCTGCCTGACCCCGCTGAGTTACTACAGCATTTTGTGTCTACCTTAAACTAAACTAAACTTTATCTTGTGGTCGTTGCAAACGCTATTCCTTTTTTAGTTAACGTCAAATGCATAATTACAAAAAGGTTGTTTTCTTAAATATGGAATTTGAAATTTATGCTTGACAAGTTTATTTTTTATTTATTTTTTTAAAATATGAAATTGAGTGGAAGAGAGTGTTTGAACAATTCCACCTAGAGTTTCACATGGAGTCAGCCTTCTTGAGCCAGATCATTTATATCTGGGCTTTGAAATCCAAGACAGTGGAGTTTCTTTCCACAAAGGTTACATATTTCGGCAATGACTGCTTTAGTCAGCTTCCAGATGATTTCCAGAGAGGGGAATAACAGCCGCGATGTTCCCTGGATCATTTCACGGCAGTCTACGAAATTCAGCAGGTCGCATCCCATCAGATTGACGATGTGTTACAGCACCAGAGAATGGGGGTCACGAGGGAGAGATAGATCGCCCATGATTGAATGGCCTAGTAGAATTGATGGGCCGAATGGCCTAGTTCTGCTCCTGTCACTTATGAACCGTCCTTTACTTGACTTTACTTTAGAGACACAGGCCCTTCGGCCCGCCGGCTCCGTGCCGACCAGCGCTCACCTCGTGCGCTAACACTATCCCAGACGCACTGGGGACAATCTGCAATTTACAGAAGAGAATTAACCTACAGACCTGCACGTCTTTGGAGTGCGGGAGGAAACCGGAGCACCCGGAGAAAACCCACGCGGTCACGGGGAGAACGTACAAACTCCACACAATAAAACACCCGTAGTCAGGATTGAACCCAGGTCTCTGGCGCTGTAAGGCAGCAACTCTACCGCTGCGCCACCATGCCGCCATTATTGGCCCCCAATCGCCACAACCATGTTTTTCTTGTCGGGGTTCAATTGGGTGTTGACGTTTAAAGGGCCAGCGTCTCGCTCTTTCTTAGTCTAGTTTTGTTTCGTTTATTTTTGTCATGACTACCGAGGTACAGTGAAAAGCTTTTGTTTGCATGCTGTCGTGTCAAAGGAAAGACTATCCATGTTGCTCATGAGGGTTACATGATTTGAAAAGTGAATTTGAAGCACTAGACAGTCCAGAACCACAGGTCACAGATTAAGAATAAGGGGGAGGCCATTTAGGACTGAGATGAGGAAAACCCTTTTCACCCAGAGAGTTGTGAATCTGTGCAATTCTCTGCCACAGAAGGCAGTGAAGGCCAATTCACTAGATGTTTTCAAAAAAGAGTTAGATTTAGCCCTTCGGGCTAATAGAATCAAGGAATATGGGGAGAAAGCATGAACGGGGTACTGATCTTGGATGATCAGCCATGATCATATTGAATGGTGGTGCTGGCTCGAAGGGCCGAATGCCCTACTCCTGCACCTATTTTCTATGTTTCTATGTTTCTAATAATGGACGCACAATATGTATGGCCCATTATGGAAGGTGTGGGCAGTATCAAAGACAGGCATAACCTCTTACTTTGCTTCAAGTGAATAGAAGACCTTGCTGCTAGTCTGTTGATGATTAAGGTCCTTCCTTGATGTTTTCAAGACCCTGGGAATCGCACGGTGGCGCAGCGGTAGAGTTCCGGAGACCCGGGTTCGATCCTGACTACTGGTCCCGTCTATACGGAGTTTGTACGTTCTCCCCGTGACCTGCGTGGGTTTTTTCTGAGACCATCGGTTTCCTCCCACGCTCCAAAGACGTACAGGTTTGCAGGTTAATTGGCTTGATATAAAAATGTGAAATTGTCCCTAGTGTGTGTGTGTAGGATAGTGTTAGCGTGCAGGGATCGCCGGTCGATACGGTCTTGATGGGCGAAAGGGCCTGTTTCCGCGCTGTATCTCTAAACTAAAATAAACTACAATGCTCCAGTTTAAATAAGGGACAGCAGTGTACAACTTCTCATGACTCTCTGCTGTATTTATGTTTCAAATGATTGCTGGTGCATAACACGTCAAATATTAAACAAAACAATGAGTGTGTCAGTAAATGTAAATTATGAAATCTAAATTATTGGTGGAGCAGCGGTAGAGTTGCTGCCTTACAGCGCCAGAAACCCGGGTTTTATCCTGACTAAGGGCGCTTGTCTGCATGGAGTTTGTGCGTTCTTCCTGTGACTGCATGGGTTTTCTCCCACAGTCCAAAGATGCACAGTTTTGTAGTTTATTTGGCTTTGGTAAAGATTGTAAATTGTCCCTCGTGTGTGTGTAGGATAATGCCAGTGTACGAGGAGATCGCTGGGAGGCGCGGACTCGGTGGGCGGAAGGGCCTGTTTCCGCGCTGTATCTCTAATCTAAATAAATCTAATCAAAGAGCAGTAAAGCAGCAGCTCTTGGTAGGAACCTGAGAAGCTGTCAGTCATCTCAAAGCGGTGGCCACAATAGTTTGGGATGAGATTGGTAAATGACGCGGACGAGCATGTGCCTGTAGGTATTGAGAGTGGCGCAGCGGTAGAGTTGCTGCCTTACTGTGCCAGAGATCCGGGTTCCATCCTGACTATGGGCGCACACAAAATGCTGGAGTAACTCAGCGGGTCAGGCAGCATCTCTGGAGAGAAGGAATGGGTGACGTTTCGGGTCGAGACCCTTCTTCAGACTGACTGTGGGTGCTGTCGGTAAGGCTGTGATGAGGGTACAGCCCACATCAAGTGTGAAACCACTCCACAAACTGGTCTTTCCATCAGCTGAGTTTTGATTATTGCCGTCACATGTAGTGAGGTACGCAGAAGAGCTTTCTATCCAGTCAGCAAAAAGACTATACATGATTACAATCGAGCCGTCCACAGTGTACAGAGACAGGATAAAGGGTATAACGTTTAGTGCAAGATTAAGTCCAACTAAAGATAGTTCGAAGGTCTCCAATGAGGTAGACGGTAGATCAGGATTACTCTCTAGTTGGTGAGAGGACGGTTCAATTGCTGGAAAGAAATCGCCCCTGAATGTGGAGGTTTGTGCTTTCACACTTCTGTACCTCTTGCCTGATGGGATAGGGAAGTAAAGAGAGTGTCCAGGGTGAGACTGGTCCTTGATTGTGCTGCTGGCCTTGCCGAGGCAGCGTGAGGTGCAGATGGAGTCAATGGAAGGGAGTTTGGTTTGAGTGACGGTCTGGGCTGCGTCCACAACTGGAAATCCAATTTCTTAGGTGCAGCTGATCATCTCTTTAAATGTGATTTGTATTGAATCCAGCAAAACAGGTGCATGCAATATTACCCAGCTGCAGTCCCAAGCCATCTGGTGGTCTCCTTGTGCAGATCCACAGGTTCTTATCAATGGACATTTAACTTCGTAAAGTTCTTTTTTGATGTTGATGTTCTTGACGTTCTAGGCTTTCAAATGTAGACTTTGGGGATACAACGCGCAAACAGGCCCTTCGACCCACCGCGTCCGTGCTGAACAGCGATCGCCCAGTGCACTAGCACTGTCCCACACGCCAGGGACAGTTTTACAGAAGCCAATTAACCTACAAACCTGCACGTCTTTGGAGTGTGGGAGGAAACCGGAGCACCCGGGTGGATGTGGAGTGGATGTTCCCAGTAGTGGACGTGTCCAGGAACACAGGTCGCTGCCTTGGAGTAACAGGACGTACTTTTACAATGGAGATGAGGAGGAATTTCTTTAGCCAGAGGGTGATGAATCTGTGGAATTCATTGCCACAGAAGGCTGTGGAGGCCAGGTCATTGGGTGTTTTTAAGGCAGAGGTTGGCAGGTTCTTGATTAACAAGGGTGTCAAAGGTTATGGGGAGAAGGCAGGAGAATGGGGTTGAGAGGGAAAAATTGAATCAGCCATGATTGAATGGCGGAGCAGACTCGATGGGCTGAATGGCCAACCTTTACTCCTGTGTCTTATTGTCTTATGGGTGGAGGTAGTCCGGGCGGCTTCTGCTGTGGCTGCAATGTTGGCTACCATGGAGGCTTTCAGTTTAGTTTTAGTTCAGACACACAGGCCCTTCGGCCCACTGAGTCCGGGCCGTCCAGCGATCACGGGCACTGTTCTACGCATTAGGGGCAATTTACAATCTTTACCGAAGCCAATTAACTTACAAACCTGCACGTCTTTGGGGTGTGGGAGGAAACCGGAGCTCCCGGGGAAAACCCACGCGGTCACGGGGAGAACGTGCAAACTCCATACAGACAGCACCCGTGGTCAGGATGGAACCTGGGTCTCCGGCGCTGTAGGGGACAGCAACTCTACCGCTGTGTCGGCCACACACAGTGTAGAATTGGACACCATGGGTTTTCCCCAAGTGCTCCGGTTTCCTCCCACACTCCACGATGAAGCAAGTTCTGCTGTGAGGTGAGAAATCAGCGTTTGTTGAGATCCCTCCCTGCAGCGCCACCTCCTTTGTCCCCCAGTATATCCCTTTACACTCCTCTATTCAGTGACGGACCTTGCTGTGAATAAAATAAAGGACCTTTCCACTGGGCACCGACTGGTAAAGCACACACTGCTGTTTGGTGACAATCCCAAATGTCGAAAACAAAACCTTCATGTGGCGGTCCCGTTTGAAAATTCAGAAAATTAATTCAGAGAAAGAAGCCGCAGAGGGTCGATCCTTCGTTTGAAACAAGATGAGATCAACAGGAAGGCAACAGGAAATGACGTTTGGTGCCTCTGGGCGTTGAAGGACAAGGTTGACCAGTGTTCTGCCAGGATAGTCGCCGAACATGGTTTGGGATTAGATCGACCCACAATCAGTTCAGTTGTGTTTATTGTCACGTGCACTGAGGTACAGTGAAAAGCTTTTGTTGCGTGCTAACCAGTCAGCGGAAAGACAACGCACGATTACAATCGAGCTATTTACAGTGCATAGATACGTGAAAACGGCACGGTGGCGCAGCGGCAGAGTTGCTGCCTTACAGCGAATGCAGCGCCGGAGACTCAGGTTCGATCCTGACTACGGGCGCCGTCTGTACGGAGTTTGTACGTTCTCCCCGTGACCTGCGTGAGTTTTCTCCGAGATCTTCGGTTTCCTCCCACACTCCAAAGACGTACAGGTATGTAGGTTAATTGGCTGGGTAAATGTAAAAATTGTCCCTAGTGTGTGTAGGATAGTGTTAATGTGCGGGGATTGCTGGGCGGCGCGGACTCGGTGGGCCGAAGGGCCTGTTTCCGCACTGTATCTCTAAAAAAAATTTTTTTTTAATTAAAATAAGGGAATAACGTTTAGGGCAAGATAGAGCCAGCAAAGTCCGGTCAAGGATAGTCCGAAGTTCACCAAAGAGGTACTTAGTAGTTCAGCACTGCTCTCTGGCTAGAGATCTGGATCTAAAGTTAGAGATGAGCAGCAGCATCGTAGGTCAGGCACCTACCTGGGGGTGCTGACTCGAAGGGCCAAATGGCCTCCGCCAGCACCTATTTTCTATGTTTACCTGTTCTGTGCGACGGCATTCCTGTACCTCCTGTGGATGGCTCGAACTACTATCTACCTCATTGGTGAACTACTATCTACCTCAGGTGAACTACTATCTACCTCTTTGGTGAACTACTATCTACCTGTTTGGTGAACTACTATCTACCTCAGGTGAACTACTATCTACCTGTTTGGTGAACTACTATCTACCTCAGGTGAACTACTATCTACCTGTTTGGTGAACTACTATCTACCTGTTTGGTGAACTACTATCTACATCAGGCGAACCACTATCTACCTGTTTGGTGAACTACTATCTACCTCATTGGTGAACTACTAGCTACCTCAGGTGAACTACTATCTACCTCAGGTGAACTACTATCTACCTCAGGTGAACTACTATCTACCTCAGGTGAACTACTATCTACCTGTTTGGTGAATTACTATCTACCTCATTGGTGAACTACTATCTACCTCAGGTGAACTACTATCTATCTCAGGTGAACCACTATCTACCTGTTTGGTGAACTACTATCTACCTCATTGGTGAACTACTAACTACCTCATTGGTGACCCTTGGACGAGTCGTGATCAGACGGTGATCATTTCTGCTACTGATGGTCCACAGTGCCTCGTGAATGCCCAGTTTTGGAGCTGCTAGATCCATGCAGGATCTATCTCCTTAACACGGTTGTAGTGCCACAGCACACCAAGAAGGTCTCCTTCGGTGTAAAGATTTAAAATCCACAGGAACAACGCAGTAGTCACTTCTATCGATGCTGTCATGTAGAAAGCATTTTAACAGGATGCATCACAGCTTGGTTTGGGAACAGCTCCATCCAAGACTGCAAGAAATGGCAGCAAATTGTGGGCACAGCCCAGACCATCACAGAGAAGGTAGGAGAATGGGGTTAGGAGGGAGAGATAGATCAGCCATGATTGAATGGCGGAGTAGACTTGATGGACCGAATGGCCTAATTCTACTCCTATCACTTATTAACTTATTAACAGACTTTGCTGGCTTTATTCCTGTAAGTTCCTGTGAAAGGAAATCACCCCCCGACAAGATGCTGTTGCTTATTTATCATTTTTAAAAAACAAAACAAATCGTGCTGATAGGGTACCTGTGCGGGCTGGGATATGTCTTTACCTTTTGTGGCCTTGAGTAAATGCCGGTGTGATGTATGTCTGAGGCTGAACGGTGAATTTATTACCCGCAGAAACGTGCGCCGTGAACAATGGAGGCTGCGACCGTACGTGCAAGGACACAGCCACGGGAGTCCGGTGTAGCTGTCCGGTTGGATTCACCCTGCAACCCGATGGGAAAACGTGCAAAGGTGGGTCCCCCCTGCTCCTCGTGTACCGCCAACCTTTCCGCGCTGTCAACGCTGCCCGGCATCGTAAATGTCTGGCTCTACAATCTACAGTCCGTGTCTACCAGCGGAAGATAGACATTGAATGCTGGAGTAACTCCGCGGGGCAGGCCGCACCTCCGCAGAGGAGGAACGGGTGAGGTTCCCCCCTTCTTCAGACTGAGTTGAGTTCAGTTTTGTTTATTGTCACGTGTGCCGAGGTACAGTGGAAAGCCTTTGTCACGTGCTATCCAGCCAGCGGAAAGACTGTACATGATTTCAATCCAGCCATCCACAGGGCGGAATGAGTGGGAATGGTCGAGACCTGCCTTCAACGCCACCCATTCCTTCTCTCCGGAGATGCTGCCTGTCCCGCTGAGTTACTCCAGTATTTTGTGTCTACCTTCGGTGTAAACCAGCACCTGCAGTTCCTTCATACAAACACCAAGCGGACCGGCTCTTGTTGACATGGGAGTACTATCTGATTGTCCCTTGAGCACAACACTTAATGGGCATTGCGGTACGTTTGAAATTGTCAAGTGTCTAGAGTCAAGAGTGTTTTATTATCGTAGGTCCCAGATAGAACAATGAAATTCATACTTGCAGCAGCACAACAGAATAGGTAGTATAAGAAGATAACTGCAGATGCTGGTACAAATCGAAGGTTTTTATTCACAAAATGCTGGAGTAACTCAGCAGGTCAGGCAGCATCTCAGGGGAGAAGGAATGGGTGACGTTTCGGGTCGAGACCCTTCTTCAGACTGATGTCAGGGGGGCGTGACAAAGGAAGGATATAGGCGGAGAAAGGAAGATAGAGGGAGATCTGGGAAGGAGGAGGGGAAGGGAGGGACAGAGGAACTATCTAAAGTTGGAGAAGTCGATGTTCATACCACTGGGCTGCAAATAGGTAAACATGGTACACTTTAAACAATATAAAAATGTTCAGTGTGTGTATACATACACATACTCACACACACACACACACACACACACACACACACACACACACACACACACACACACACACACACACACACACACACACACACACACACACACACACACACACACACACACACAATAAAAAACAAACAACAATAATAGTGCAATCTACCTCATTGGTGAACTACTCATTAGTGGGAAGAAGCTGTTCCTGAACCTGGACGTTACAGTTTTTAGGCTCCTGTACCTTCTTCCCAATGGCAGGGGTGAAACGAGTGTGTGGCCAAGGTGGTATTGTGTGTGGCCTATTGCGCTGTGATAATCAGGGCGGCAAACTTGTTTGAGGCGTAAATATTGGCGCAGAAGAAGTAAATATTAGCGTAGTGAGGGTAAAACCCATGAAACTTTGGGAGAGATCTGAAGAGATTCTTGATGCCCACATGAAGGGAGTGATTAAGTTTAATATAGGGAGTGATAGAGTCACACAGCATGCAAGCAGGCCCACTCGGCCCATCAAGTCTACTCCGCCATTCAATCATGGCCGATCTGTCTCCCTCTGATCCCCTTCTTCCAAGGTTCTTCCAACAAATATCCATACAGGTTGCCTTTCCTGTAGGGGACATTAAATAAACAACTGGGACACAACTTAATGCAGATTCACTGTTGGGAATTAAGCAGCAGGGCCCAGAAATGCGGCTTGCGATAGAATTGCCAAGTTCCCCCCCTAACAACATGTTGCCAAAAACATAACTGAGCCATCCACCAACAGCTCTGACATGAAAGATTAACTTCACTCTTGTACAGCTTTCCAAACTGTTCGCACGAAGGCCAAAGGGATCTGTGTGCCAAGTTTCGAGTACACATCCAGCCTCCCCTCTGACCTGCACATTGTAAGCTTGCTGAACTGTGCTTGCTCCGACCGGGTGCTTTGTTTTCCGAATGCTGCGCTCAGGGGTTGCCAACTGTCCAGTATCAGCCGGGACTTGCCGTATTTTGGGGCTAAATTGGTTTGTCCCGTGCGGGACCGCCCCTTTCCTGTATTAGTAGGGTTGCCAGTTTGCTCACTCCCAAGTAAGGGACAAAGGGCGACAACACCGCCCCGCGCCGCCATTGGTGGAGCGGGAGCACGTGGCCGCTGGCTGGGTGAGGGCGCGTGGGGCGCGGGGCGGTGACGTCACCCTTTGTCCCTTATTCGGGAGTGAGGAAGTTGGCATCCCTATCTGCACTGTTCCTACCTGCAGAGGTCCAATCCCCATTTTGCATTCCTGGAGAGTGATGTCAGAACTCTACTTCTACTAAGAAAATGACAAATGAAGGCCCAAGGATATCCTTGGAGAGAATATTGCACCTGAAAGCTGATCAACTTTTAAAAAAATCTTTCCCAATGCCGACAGAGCCAATATTGTCACGTGTGCCGAGGTACAGTGAAAAGCCTTTTGTCGCGCAAGTTCACTGCTAAACACAATACCAGAACCAGGGGTCACAGTTTAAGAATAAGGGGGAGGCCATTTAGGACTGAGATGAGGAAAAACTTTTTCACCCAGAGAGTTGTGAATCTGTGGAATTCACTGCCACAGAAGGCATTGGAGGCCAATTCACTGGATGTTTTCAAGAGAGAGTTAGATTTAGGTCTTAGGGCTAAAGGAATCAAGGGACATGGGGGAAAAAGCAGGAACGGGGCACTGATTTTAGATGATCAGCCATGATCATTTTGAATGGTGGCGCTGGCTCGAAGGGCCGAATGGCCTCCTCCTGCACCTATTTTTCTATGTTTCTACTGAGCGTAAAGCATCAGGGTGGCTCCCCTGACCCTTGAGTTTGACGATTTTGCCCGTGTGTTTTTGTGCCCGAGAGATATTGATACTGATCACCATTCAGTCCAAGAAATCAACTGCAGATAAACCACCTCGACCTCTGATCCAAGGCTTTCACCCCAATGACTTCTAGAATTAAGCGTAGGAACAAATTGTGTTTCATCCATACCCAGCTGATCAGTTAATAAGTATTTTTGATAATTGAGCAGCGTTAATGTCCCGAGCTGGCAGAATGGAGGCTCTGAAATTCTTCTGGAAGGTCGTAAGATCATAAGTGACAGGAGCAGAGTTAGGCCATTCGGCCCACAAGTCTACTCCGCCATTCAATCATGCCTGATCTATCTCTCCCTCCTAACCCCATTCTCCTGCCTTCTCCCCATAACATCTGACGCCCGTACTAATCAAGAATCTATCTAACTCTGCCTTAAATATATCCACTGACGGCCTCCACAGCCTTCTGTGGCAAAGAATTCCACGGATTCACCACCCTCTGATGAGAGAAATTCCTCCACATCTCCTTCCTAAAAGAATGTCCTTTAATTCTGTGGCTATGACCTAGACTCTCCCACTAGTGGACACATCCTCTCCACATCCGCTCTATCCAAGCCTTTCACTATTCTGTACGTTTCAATGAGGTCCCCCCTTGTTCTTCTAAACTCCAGTGAGTACAGGCCCAGTGCCGACAAACGCTCATCATATGTTAACCCACTCATTCCTGGGATCATTCTGGTAAACCTCCTCTGGACCCTCTCCAGAGCCAGCACATCCTTCCTCAGATATGGCGCCCAAAATTGCTCACAATATTCCAAATGCGGCCTGACCAGCACCTTGTAGAGCCTCAGCATTACATCCCTGTTTTTGTATACAAGTCCTCTCGAAATAAATGCTAGCAATGAGTTTGCTTTCCTTACTACCAATTCTACCAGCAGATTAACCTTTTGGGAATCCTGCACCAGCACTCTCATGTCCCTTTGCACCTCCGTTTTCTGGAAAATAGGATTGGTCTCTTGGGTTGATGCGGTCACATGTCAGATGTTTGGAATCTGGGATGTACTTTATTTTTCAAATCCTTTTATGATGCTACACTTAGGATCTATGCTTCATTGAACAATGCAAGTTACATAATAATTTCTGTAATGAGTTTTTATCTTTTCCTTGCAGATATTGATGAGTGTTTAATAAACAACGGGGGATGTGACCATTTCTGCAGAAACACGGTCGGCAGCTTTGAGTGTAGCTGTCGGAAAGGCCACAAGCTCCTGACAGATGAACGATCTTGCCAAGGTAAGTCTCCACTCCATCCACTCCATTCCTTAACCTGTTTGCAGGCAACAAATAAGTTGATCTAACAATGAGGCAAAATGGTGATTTTATATTTCAATATCAATGTTCAAGTTTTTCTATGCAGAGACAAGGAACTGCAGATGCTGGTTTACCGAGGAAAGACACAAAATGCTGGAGTAACTCAGGCAGGTCAGGTCAGGCAGCATCCCTGAAGAACATGGATAGGTGGGCTGGGACCCTTCTTCGGTCTGACTCAAAACATCACCTATCCGTGTTCTCAGGGGATGCTGCCTGACTCGCTGAGTTACACCAGCATTTTGTGTCTTTTCAAGTGTTTCTAGTTTGCTTAAACTAAACTAAAGCAGCTCAGACTTTATTGCCAACCATCACAGTGGGGAATGTGGAGGAACCACTGTGATGGATGTTTATGGTAAATTTTATGTAGTTGTGTGTCTTGTTGCTATTTTTGGTATGACTCTATGGCAAATCAAATTCCTTGTATGTTGCAAAACATACTCGGCTATTAAAATTATGATTATGATTATGATTATAACGAACATAACACCATTTTTTTCCATTCCTGAACAAGTTGCATCTTGTGCATCTTGATGCAGAACGCAATGTGATGTCTCTGCCTCACAATGGAATTCTCTGCCTCAGAAGGCAGTGGAGGCCAATTCTCTGAATGCATTCAAGAGAGAGTTAGATAGAGCTCTTAAGGATAGCGGAGTCGGGTTATGGGGAGAAGGCAGGAACGGGGTACTGGTTGTGAATGATCAGCCATGATCACATTGAATGGTGGTGTTGGCTCGAAGGGCCAAATGGCCTCCTCCTGCACCTATTGTCTATTGTCTATTGTCTGACACAAATATTAATTCTGATCTGTGGTTCGCTGAAGTTTGGATTAGTGTGAAAGATGAATGAACATTATTTACATTACAGGAAGGCTTCAAGGAACTTGGATAGGAAGGACCAGCAGATACTGGTTTATCCCAAAGATGGACACAAGATGCTGGAGTAACCCAGCGGGCCAGGCAGCATCTCTGGAGAGAAGGAATAGGCGATGTTTTGGGTCGGAACCCTTCTTCAGACTGAAAGATAGAGAGCTGTTTTGTTCTGACCTTCGATATCATTCAGTCAGAAGAAGGGTCTCGACCCGAAACATCACCTAGTCCTTCTCTCCAGAGATGCTGCCTGTCCTGCTGAATCACTCCGGCATTTTGTGTCCATCTTCAAAGAATTTGGTTTTAACTTTCATGATAGGGCAGACGAGTTGTGATACGAGTTCAAATACCCATTGTCTAGCCCACCAGTTTTCCTTTTCCATTGACAGATTCCAATTTCCATGTTAAAAGACCCAATCATCTGAGAAGGTAGACACAAAATTCTGGAGTAACTCAGCGGGTTAGGCAGCATCTCGGGAGGGAAGGAATGGGTGACGTTTGGGTTCGAGACCCTTCCTCAGACCTGTGTCTACCTTCGATTTAAAAAGCCAGCATCAGCAGTTTTTTTTCATACATCATCTGAGAATGTTGTGCTAAGGCTCTTTCAGAGTTGTGTGTCAGCATGTTTGGATGTGGGCGAAAGATGGCATTTGTTACTCTTGATTTCGCCCAGCAATAACAAAATCCGTTCTTGATTCCCTCTCCAGGATCAAATTGACATAGGACATGATTGGGACTTTATTCCATGGAGCGCAGGAAACGGAGGAATGATCTTATAGAGGTGTACAAGGCCACGAGTGGAATAGGTAGCATCAAAGCACTCAGCCTTTTACACAGAATAGGGGAATCGAGAAGGAGATGACATAGGTTTAAGGTGAGAGGGGAAAGGTTTAATAGGAACCTGAGGGGCAGGTTTTTCACATGGATGGTTGGTACGTGGAACAAACTGCCAGAGGAAGTAATTGAGACAAGTAGGAAAAACATTTAAATGGCATTTGGATGGGTACATGGATAGGAAATAGGATATGGGCCAAATATGGGCCAGTTAGTGGAACTAGTGAATATGGGGCAGGGGTTATGGGGAGAAGGCAGGAGAATGGGGTTAGGAGGGAAAGATAGATCAGCCATGTTTGAATGGCGGAATAGACTTGATGGGCCAAATGGCCTAATTTTACTCCTAGAACTTGTGACCTTATCTTGGTCGTCATGAACAAGTTGGGCCGAGTGGCTTGTTTCCGTGTTGTATGACTCCCTTGACATCTGTAATGATAAGCAGCATGTTTTTAAAAAAAAGGAATGAGTTAATCCAATATAGTGTGAGAGAAAATTCTTCATTCAACTTTGTTCTGTAATGTAATGAACCCTGTCAACGATAGTACCGTTCAACAAGAAAGGTCTTCGAAGGTGAGTGTGTGAAGGACTTGTCTTGTGAACGCCAATCATTTTGTTCCCATCGGATACACGTTTGGAAAACATGGAGTGGAGTTTCTTTCAGCGAGACATTTCGGAGCGAAGAAAGAATTTTCAGAACTCATTCCAAAGTGAGAGACTTATGCATAAGATAGATGTTGGATTGCTCTGAATCTTTGTGTTGGCTTCAGAAGCCAAATGTTGCAGAATTGACCCAATCAATAAAATGCTGAGGTTAGCTCTGAGACAAGCGAATTGACAAAATTCATATGTTAAATTCTTGGCCTCAGATTTTTTGATGAAGTAACAGTCATCCTGACATTGTTTGGAGCCAAGTCTAACAATTGATTCCAAGCTAAGGACTCCATTAGCTTGGCTGCATCGCAGTTATATTTGTAGGAAGGAACTGCAGATGCTGGTTTAAATCGAAGTAAACACAAAATGCTAGAGTACCTCAGCGGGCGGGACAGGAGAGAAGGGAATGGGAGACATTTTGGGTCGACACCCTTCTTGAGACTGATGTCAGGGCAGTGGGAAGTGTATAGATAAGGATGTGTAAGGTGTGAAAACAGGACAAAGGGAATGGAGATCAAGGAAAATGTGGAATAGATCATTGTTAGTTGGGAGAAGGTACCAACAAAGCAAACAGATAAATTGTAATCGGACACCGTAAGACAGGTCGGGATGGGGGAGGGGATGGAGAGAGAGGGAAAGCAAGGGTTACTTGAAGTCAATGTTATACCGCTGGGGTGTAAGCTGCCCAAGTGAAATATGAGATGCTGTTCCTCCAATTTGCGATGGGCCTCACTCTGACAATGGAGAAGGCCCAGGACAGAAAGGTCAGCCTGGTAGATGGGAGGCTCTGCAGTTGATGGCAGGATGGTTCAGTTGCCTGATAACTGGGAAGAACCGTTGGGTGGCACGGTGGCGCAGCGGTAGAGTTGCCGCCTTACAGCGCATGCAGCGCCTGAGACTCAGGTTCGATCCTGACTACGGGCGCCGTCTGTACGGAGTTTGTACGTTCTCCCCGTGACCTGCGTGGGTTTTCTCCGAGATCTTCGGTTTCCTCCCACACTCCAGAGACGTACAGGTATGTAGGTTAATTGACTGGGTAAATGTAAAAATTGTCCCTAGTGTGTGTAGGATAGTGCTAATGTGCGGGGATCGCTGGGCTGCGCGGACTCGGTGGGCCGAAGGGCCTGTTTCCGCACTGTATCTCTAAAATCTAAAGAAGGTAGTCTCTGAATCTGGAGGTGTGCGTTCTCACACTTCTGTACCTCTTGCCTGGTGGGAGAGGGGAGAAAAGGAGCGACTGGGGTGACTCGTTCTTGATAATACTGGCGGGCCTTGCCGAGGCAGCGTGAAATGTAGATGGAGTCAATGGAAGGGGAGGTTGGTTTGCATGATAGTACGTCCACAACTCTACAATTTAAAAAAAAAAATTTAAAAAAAATTTAAATTATTTTTGAAAAGCATATCTACAGATAGAAATAAAAGACAAATTTGTTACAAAGTTCTTACATAGCTTCAATTTTTAAATTTTTAAAGAGAGAAAATAAAAAATAAAGAAGAAAGAAAAAAAAAACTATAAACTATTGGGAAGAGAGAATAATTAAAAATTTTAAAAAAGGTATAACTATAAAAATTAAAGGGGGTAGATCCGGGAGACATTAACTACAGTTGTACATCCAACCCTAAACTCAAGTTTCAACTTTTAATTTAAATTTTTTATTTTATCCTGTGTCAAACCCATTTACTTTTCTAAAAATTCAATAAATGGAGACCATATTTAAAAAAAATAAATCAGGTTTGTCAATTAAGGCAAATCTTATTTTTTCCAAATGCAGGGTCTCTGTCATTTCCATAGTCCACATTTTAATTGTGGGGGTTATTGTTTTTTTCCAAAATTTAAGTATTAATTTTTTCGCAGTTATTAAACTGTAATCAAGAAAATGTACCTGACTTGTTGTAAAGTTTGTAGTATGTTCTGATAATCCTAATATGGGCGGCACGGTAGCGCAGCGGTAGAGTTGCTGCTTTACAGCGAATGCAGCGCCGGAGACACAGGTTCGATCCTGACTACGGGTGCTGCACTGTAAGGAGTTTGTACGTTCTCCCCGTGACCTGCGTGGGTTTTCTCCGAGATCTTCGGTTTCCTCCCACACTCCAAAGACGTACAGGTATGTAGGTTAATTGGCTGGGTAAATGTAAAAATTGTCCCTAGTGGGTGTAGGATAGTGTTAATGTACGGGGATCACTGGGTGGCACGGACTTGGAGTGCCGAAAAGGCCTGTTTCCGGCTGTAGATATATGATATGATATGATGATATGATATAATTAATTTTGGATCCATATCCAATTGCTTGTCGATAACTTTAGAAACTATTTTTAAAATATCCAACCAGAAATTTTGCATTCTACAATTTCTTGCGTTCTTGGATGGAGCTGTTCCCAAACCCTGCTGTCATGCATCCCAATAAAATGCTTTCTACACGGCATCTGTAGACGTTGCTGGGAGTTGGTGGGGACATGCCAGACCTCCTAAGCCTTTTAAGGACATAGAGGCGCTGATGATGTGCATTCTTGGCCATTGATAACACGCACGTAATCTCGGATATTAGGTCAGTGTAAGGACCATGAGCCTGAATTGCTGGAGGTGACTTGATGATTGCTGTCACAGCAGATAAATATCCCCCAATATTACGTGAAGAAAATATGCTTTGGCCAATATTATTCACACACCATCATCAGAAAAAGAAAAAAAAATACAGATTGACTTTTTATTATTTGCTCCTACCTCATCTATTGCATCCACTGCTCCAGATGTCAACTTATTTACATCGGCGAAACCAAACGCCGGCTCGGCGATCGCTTCGCTCAACAACTGCGCTCGGTCCGCGTTAACCAATCTGATCTCCCGGTGGCCGAGCACTTCAACTCCCCCTCCCACTCCCGGTCTGACCTTTCTGTCATGGGCCTCCTCCAGTGCCATAGTGAGGCCCACCGGAAATTGGAGGAACAGCACCTAATATTTCGCCTGGGCAGCTTGCAGCCCAGTGGTATGAACATCGACTTCTCCAACTTTAGATAGTTCCTCTGTCCCTCTCTTCCCCTCCCCCTTCCCAGATCTCCCTCTATCTTCCTGTCTCCACCTATATCCTTCCTTTGTCCCGCCCCCCTGACATCAGTCTGAAGAAGGGTCTCGACCCGAAACGTCGCCCATTCCTTCTCTCCTGAGATGCTGCCTGACCTGCTGAGTTACTCCAGCATTTTGTGAATAAATCCCTTTTATTATTTGCTGTTCGTGAGACTATCTTGGGCACTAAGAAGTGGGCATTTGTGCTTGTGAGCGCACGTTTCAAGAAGTATTTCACTGACGGTAAATCACTTTAAACAATACTGAAGTAATGGCCATAGATTTGTGCTGCCGTCCAACTGAACCAAACAGTGAAAAGTAACTTGTTTTATCTCTGATCCTCCATTTTTGGGAAACTTGCAATGAAAACGTTAAAAAAATTGACCATTAGTTTTGAGAGCCCATAGTTTTGGGCGATCAGCAGTATTTAATTGCTTGAGTCTTCAAGGCTGATGGTTACTGTGAGATATGAATGTCTCAACTATTCCCCCTTAAATGCTTTATTATGTTTATTGAGCTTGGCGAGTTTCTGTGTGAAATATGGATTAAGTATTAATAAATTAACAGTATAACAGTATAACAGAGCTTTATTTGTCGTTCGGTACCGAAGTACCGAACGAAACTACATAGCAGTCACAGAAAAAAAAAAGAACACAAGACACATAACCCCAACACAAACGTCCATCACAATGACTCCAAACACCCCCTCACTGTGATGGAGGCAACAAAACTTCCCCTCTCTTCCCCACGCCCACGGACAGACAGCTCGTCCCCGACCAACCCGCACAGTCCCCGCACCGGGCGCTGAAACGTCCCGCGGCCGGTGCCTTCAGATATACCTGACTAAGGTCTGTGTTGTAAGGTCATAATTCTGTCCTTTACATTATGAAAATACAACTCAGAAACCATTACAACATCTGAATCAGCTCCCCTTACGTTTTTATAGACTACAGCGCAAAGTCTTTTTATTCCGATTGTTTCAAAATTGACTTCTCTGCAGGTAACTCTATGGGGATTCCACCATTCCAGTGATAGGGGTAATAAAAATGATTTTCAAGGTCCAAAATTCCGATGCATTGTACTCCCGTGAATGTTGGTAATAACCTGTGAATTACAACAGTATGCAAAGCAGACATTTTCCATTACTCTACTCTTTTTTAGGTTATAAATTGCAATAATCCAGCACTATTTTAAAAATAGTTGTGAGTTGCAAGTTAACCCCACACACTAAATTTGTTCGCAATATTTCCCAACATACCTTTCAGCCTCTGTTCCGAGCAAAGTATTTACCATTCATGCAGTATGTTTAGTTGTCAGTTTAGTTGCCGCACGGTGGCGCAGCGGTAGAGTTGCTGCCTTGCAGCGCCAGAGACCCGTGTTGGATTCCGATCGCGGGTGCTGCCTGTACGGAGTTTGTACGTTCTCCCTGTGGCCGCGTGGGTTTTCTACGGGTGCTCCGGTTTCCTCTCACACTCCAAAGACATGCAGGTTTGTAGGTTAATTGGTTTTGGTAACATTATAAATTGTCCCTAGTGTGTGTGGATCGCTGGTCGGTACGTACTCAGTGGGCAGAAGGGCCTGTTTCTGCGCTGTATCTCTAAACTCAAAACTAAACTAAACCAAACTTAGTTGTCACGGTAGCTTGTCACTGTATGGTTAAATTGACAGCTCTTTTCTCTCATCACCAGTGTTTGTTGGCACTGAGCTTGTATTCGCTGGAGTTTAGAAGAATGAGGGGGGACCTCATTGAAATGTACAGAATAATGAAAGGCTTGGATAGAATGGATGTGGAGAGGATGTTTCCACTGGACTGGAGGTCATACATAGCCTCAGAATTAAAGGATGTTCTTTTAGGAAGGAGATAAGGAGCAATTTCTTTAGTCAGTCAGAATTTCTTTAGTCAGAAGGCTGTGGAGGCCAAGCCAGTGGATTTAAGGCAGAAATCGATAGATTCTTGATTAGTAGGGGTGTCTGAGATATAGATGCTGGCGTAGTAAGGAAGACACAGAGTGCTGGAGCAACTCAGCGGGTCAGGCAGCATCTCTGGAGAACGTGGATGGGTGAGGTTTCACAGAGTGCTGGAGCAACTCAGTGGGTCAGGCAGCATCTCTGGAGAACGTGGATAGGTGACGTTTCACAGAGTGCTGGAGTAACTCAGCGGGTCAGGCAGCATCTCTGGAGAACGTGGATAGGTGACGTTTCGGGTCAAGACCCTGCTTGACCCGGAGATCTGATAGATCAGCCATGATTGAACGACGAAGTAGACTTGATGGGACGAATGGCCTAATTCTGTTCTCATCACTTACAACCTCAAGCTTCTGACTTCAGATTAAAAGACAATAGATGTGATAGATTAGGGCGTAAATGGTGGCGTGCCCCAGAGTGGTCACTTCCCCCCCCCCGCTTGTTTCCCCCAAACCAGTTACAGTCACAGTTGTAGCTCTGGTATTTGACGTATCTAGCACTTGCCTTTTTTTTCCCTCATCCTCCTGGTAATTGTGGATAATGCTCTCCTCACTTTCTCACCTCTCTCAGACCTACCTGTTGTGAGCACATTTCCCATTGTCTTTCACCCACACCCTGCACCCCTCTATCATTTCATCCATCCAGCCATCCACCGTGTCCCAAACTGCCCTTTGACTGAAGAAGGGTCCCGACCCTATCCGTGTTCTCCAGAGATGCTGCCTGACCCGCTGAGTTACTCCAGCACTCTGTGTCTTTTTTTTGCGTATCAACCAGCAACTGCAGTTTCTTGTTTCTTCCTTTACTTTAGTTTTAGTTTAAGCGAAACAACAGGGAAACAGGCTCTGCGGCCCACCGGGTCCGCGCCGACCGGCCATCCCCCTCGTACTCGAGCACGATCCGACACACTAGGGACAATTTACAATTTACACAAGCCAATTAATCTACATCTTTGCAATGTGGCAAGAAACCGGATCACCCGGAGAAAACCCACGCGGTCCCAGAGAGAAATACAAACTCCGTGCAGACAGCACCCGAGGTCAGGATCGAACCCGGGTCTCTGGCGCTGTGAGGCAGCAACTCTACTTCTGCACTACCGTGCCACCTTCATTTTCTCCCACCCCACCCCCTTTCTCTGCATATTAGATCTTGCCGTACATAATGCATTAGAACTTATAGACAATAGACAATAGGTGCAGGAGGAGGCCATTCGGCCCTTCAAGCCGGCACCGCCATTCAATGTGATCATGGCTGATCATTCTCAATCAGTACCCCGTTCCTGCCTTCTCCCCATACCCCCTGACTCCGCTATCCTTAAGAGCTCTATCCAGCTCTCTCTTGAATGCATTCAGAGAATTGGCCTCCACTGCCTTCTGAGGCAGAGAATTACACAGATTCACAACTCTCTGACTGAAAAAGTTTTTCCTCATCTCCGTTCTAAATGGCCTACCCCTTATTCTTAAACTGTGGCCCCTTGTTCTGGACTCCCCCAACATTGGGAACATGTTTCCTGCCTCTAACGTGTCCAACCCCTTAATAATCTTCATACGTTTCGATAAGATCTCCTCTCATCCTTCTAAATTGCAGCGTATACAAGCCTAGTCGCTCCAGTCTTTCAACATATGACAGTCCCGCCATTCCGGGAATTAACCTAGTAAACCTACACTGCACGCCCTCAATAGCAAGAGGGCTTGATGAATTCAAGAGACGGTTAGATATAGCTCTTAGGGCTGACATAATCAAGGGATATGGGGAGAAAGCAGGAACGGGGGTGTACTGATTTTGGATGATCAGCCGAATGGCCTACTCCTGCACCTATTTCCTGTGTTTCTCCATCTTACTTTACCTGATAAAAGGGCACCAGCCTGAATTGAGAGCACCGTTCCTCCCTCCACACGCGCTACCCGACCGGCTGAGTATTCGCGGCCAGGTGGCTTCTCTTTGCTTTTCTCCTTCCTGCCTTTATTACTCTTTCTCTCTCTCCGATTTGTTTTCTTTGTTGCTTTGGCACAGACTCCCCCACTAAACGGCCGTGGAAAAACCATGCAACCCTTCCCTCGGAAGGTCGTTGGTTAAAGTTCACCCTCCAAATTGGTGGGGCATAAAGTCGAGTTGACGCAGAACATTAACGAGTTGGCTTAATGAATGGCGCACAGTTTCACTTTTCAGCAGAGACACTACATTACGGCCCTATCTCTCCTGTCAGCTGTGGAAAACGATTCCTGGCCTGTGATTTAAAGAGGAGCAGGGGAATTTTCCACCTCTTATCCTTCAAACAACATCATAAAACGAAATCCATCTTTGCCTGAATGTTTTTTTGAGGTACCTCACTGCGCTTAAATTAATTGCCCCCATTTCCGACAATCCGAAGTGACTACATCTCAAAGGTCTGCCATGTGCTGTAAATTGCTTTAAAATGACTTGGCTCTGTGCATGTGGCTGTATAAAGATGGCTTTTTGTGTAAACCTCTTCTGTAAAGTTTTGTTGGACTTGGGCCGTGCGTGCGTAAAACCTTTGGCTCACGGCTCTTCCAATTTAATTATTTCACTTTAAGCAATCTTTACAAGCCAAAAAATAAACGCCAATTGTCTTGTAAAAACAACAGCCATGCTTTTGCCTCAGGAAAGCCAAAGCATTCAACTCCAACGCCGCTGTTTAATGCCACCAGTTAGAGAGCGGGCCTCACCTTCCATCTACCCGAGTGGAGACCTTTGAACTGTCTCTAATCGGAAATAGACACAAAACACTGGAGTAACTCAGCGGGACAGGCAGCATCTCTGGAGAAAAGGAACGGGCGACGTTTCGGGTCTAGACCCTTCTTCAGACTGGTTAGGGATAAGGGAAATGAGAGATATAGACGATGATGTGGAGAGATAAAGAACAATGGGTGAAAGATATGCAAAAAAGTAACGATGATAAAGGAAACTGGCCATTGTTAGCTGTTTGTAAGGTGAAAACGAGAAGCTAGTGCAACTTGGGTGGGGGAGGGATAGAGAGACGGAGCTCAGACTTTATCTTGCACTAAATGTTGTACCCTTTATCCTTTTTCTGTACACTGTGGACGGCTTGATTGGAATCATGTACAGTCTGACCCGAAACATCACCCACCCTTTTTTTCCCAGAGATGCCGCCGGACCCTGTGAGATACTCCAGCACTCTGTGTCTATCTTCAGTATAAACCAGCATCTGCAGTTCCTTTCTACACATCCCCTGCTGAGTATCAACCATATAGACAATAGACAATAGGTGCAGGAGGAGGCCATTCGGCCCTTCGAGCCTGCACCACCATTCAATGTGATCATGGCTGATCATTCTCAATCAGTACCCCGTTCCTGCCTTCTCCCCATACCCCCTGACTCCGCTATCTTTAAGAGCTCTATCTCGCTCTCTCTTGAATGCATTCAGAGAATTGGCCTCCACTGCCTTCTGAGGCAGAGAATTACACAGATTCACAACTCTCTGACTGAAAAAGCTTTTCCTCATCTCAGTTCTAAATGGCCTACCCCTTATTCTTAAACTGTGGCCCCTTGTTCTGGACTCCCCCAACATTGGGAACATGTTTCCTGCCTCTAAAGTGTCCATTTCTTCAGTATACTCTTTGAACAAAGAGAGATTTGCTTTTCAATGGCATCCTTTGAGACATTTGGGATGTCCCAAATTATTTTGTGGTTAATTGAGAACTTCTAGACGTGTACAAATAACTATTTTAGGAAATGTAGGAACCAAGATCTCACTAACTGCAGTGTGACAATGACCAAATGACCTATTTTAGTGCTGTTGGTTAAAGAACAAATATTTCCCAGAAGATTGGAAATATATCTTTGGTCATCTTCAAAATAGAGCCCTGGAATCTTTAGTATCTAACCTGAGAGGAAAAACTTCCGGTTAATGTCCGATGTGAAACACTATAATTTTAGTTTAGTTTAGAGATACAGCGTGGAAACAGGCCCTTCAGCCCACCGAGTCCGCGCCGACCACAATCACTAGTGCTATCCAACTCAATAAGGACAACTTACAGAAGCCAATCAACCTGCAAACCTGCACGTCTGTGGAATGTGGGAAGAAACCGGAGCACCCGGGGAAAACCCACACAGTCACGGGGAGAACGCACAAACTCCACACAGACAGCACCCGTAGTCAGGGTCGAACGTGGAAGTCTGGCGCTGAAAAGCAGCAGCTTGACCGCTGCGCCACCCTGCTACCCACATGTTGTTCCCGATGTTGGGGAAGTCCAGAACAAGGGGTCACACAGTTTAAGGATAAGGGGGAAGTCTTTTAGGAACGAGATGAGAAAGTTTTTTTTCACACAGAGAGTGGTGAATCTGTGGAATTCTCTGCCACAGAAGGTAGTTGAGGCCAGTTCATTGGCTATATTTAAGAGGGAGTTAGATGTGGCCCTTGTGGCTAAAGGGATCAGGGGGTATGGAGAGAAGGCAGGTACGGGAATACTGAGTTGGATGATCAGCCATGATCATATTGAATGGCGGTGCAGGCTCGAAGGGCCGAATGGCCTACTCCTGCACCTATTTTCTATGTTTCTATGTTTCTATGTTCGATGCTTTATCTGAATCCAAATCGTTAAAATGTTTGTGCTTATTTGAACATTTTCCAAACATTGGAAATTGGTCTTGGGAGTTATCTTCTCCGATACTTAGGTCCATGTTATACGTCACTGTTTCCTCAGATTAAAGTCCAAGCGCTGTTACTGAAAGTTCTCTTTCTCTCCACATAGTTCCACGTCATTTCAACGGCCTTAAGAACTTCCTCGTTTGTCAAAAAATGTGCCTTCATAAAATAGACATGTAATAATCTTCCTGTCGCAATGATGGATTGGGGGATGTAGGGAAAGAATACAGTTTCAATGTCTTATGGATGCCCTTTGAACCACCGTCTTTTAAAGTGGAAATATAGCTTTTTTTTGTAATGGCAGAAGCTCTGTTACAACTCAGAGTTGAAATTTTTAGAAAGCAAAGTGCACAATTTTCGGGAAGCTCTCAGCAAAGAAGGGTTGAAGGGAAAGTGGAAATCTCATAATAGCCCCACTGACAATAATAAATTATTTCGGTCTCAAATTTACAGTTGCTTAAAAACGTGCCATATTCATTGTTAATAGTCTTTGATTTTAACTTCATTAAAAAGTGTATCAGCACTGACAATGGGCAGCACGAATATCAACCCATGGTTTAAAATATTTCAGTGTTAACTATTCGGAGTCTGACGTTAAGCAGCCAACACTTTTTTGTCAAACTAGAATCATGTTCAGCAAATTTTTAAATGTTGGCTTTTTAGAGCATAAAGTGCACATTTTCCAGAAAGCTGTACGTGATTCTCAATGAAGGGAGAGTAAGAGGTTTCATGTTAGCCTCTCTGACAATGTCATAAGTTGACAGAGACCCGGGTTCGATCCTGACTACGGGTGCTGTCTGTGCAGAGTTTGCACGTTCTGCCGGTGACCACGTGGGTTTTCTCCGGGTGCTCCGGCTTCCTCCCAAGTTCCAAAGACGTGCAGGTTTGCAGGTTTGCAGGTGAATTGGCTTCTGTAAATTGTCCCCGGTGTGTAGCCCTGGTCAGCGCGGACTCGGTGGGCCGAAGGGCCTGTTTCCGCGCTGTATCTCCTAAAGATAAATTCAGATTGAGTAAAATACTAAAGCAACACTTTATGCTATGATGCATGCCATAATATTAGCTCAGTAATCAAATAAACAAGGGAGGATTCGCGAGGCAGTGCCATCGCGGTGTTTGCCTTTTTCCCCTCTAAATTTAAGTTGTGAAAACACCTTTCCCGGAGTTTCGCTTTGCTGGAGAGGAGAGGTTGGTGACAGTGAGCTGGAACAAAAAAGGTGGGAGACATGTCGGGACCTTGGAAGGGCGTGGGGAATATGGGTTTGGTGGTTGTTTGTGCTGGCGTTTACCGGCTGGGCGCCAGCCCAAGACTGGTCTGGATTACCCTGGCATCAACCTGGAGCCCTCCACACTGAAACAGTGGCACCTTTTCTTGTGAAACTGATCTGATCTATTTGCCACATCACGTGACTCTCTGAATCACGACCACAAAAAGTCACCCCATTAACTCCAGTCTGAAGATGGTTCCCGACCCCAATCTCTCCAGAGGCGCTGCCTGTCCCGCTCAGCTACTCCAGCATTTTGTGTCCTTCTTCGGTTTAAACCAGCATCTGCAGTTCCACCACTAGCTCACCACGAGTGAGCGTGTGTACGCCCTCAACAAACTGCATGGAGTCAGTCATAGTCCGGTTGCTTCAACGGCACCTCCCTCACCCACAGCCCGTACCACCAAGGGTGAGGCCAGCAAGGTACATACAAGCACCACCGCCTGCATGTTCCCCTCTAAACTGCTCCCCACCTCGACTCAAAAATAGGCCGGGTTTCCTGTGATGCATGACTCAAGGTACAGTGAAAAGCTTTTTGTTGCATGTTATCCAGTCAGCAAAAAGACTTTCCATGATTACGATCAAACCGCCCACAGTGTACAAAGGCAGGATAAAGGATTTGAGTGTTTAGTGCAAGGAGAAAGTCCAACAAATTTGGATTAAAGATGGCTCGAAGGTCTCCAGTGAGGTAGATGGTAGGTCAGGATCACTCTCTAGTTGGCGGGACTATCATATGTTGAAAGACTGGAGCGACTAGGCTTGTATACACTGGAATTTAGAAGGATGAGAGGGGATCTTATCGAAACGTATAAGATTATTAAGGGGTTGGACACATTAGAGGCAGGAAACAAGTTCCCAATGTTGGGGGAGTCCAGAACCAGGGGCCACAGTTTAAGAATAAGGGGTAGGCCATTTAGAACTGGGATGATGAACTGACCTTTTCAGTCAGAGAGTTGTGAATCTGCGGAATTCTCTGCCTCAGAAGGCAGTGGAGGCCAATTCTCTGAATACATTCAAGAGAGAGCTAGATAGAGCTCTTAAGGATAGCGGAGTCAGGGGGTATGGGGAGAAGGCAGGAACGGGGTACTGATTGAGAATGATCAGCCATGATCACATTGAATGGCGATGCTGGCTCGAAGGGCCGAATGGCATCCTCCTGCACCTATTGTCTATTGAGAGGACGGTTCAATTACTGGGAAGAAACCGTCCCTAAATCTGGAGGTGTGCGTTTTCATACTTCTGTACCTCTTGCCCGATGGGAGAGGGGAGAAGAGGGAGCGGTCAGGGTGAGACTGGTCCTGCTGTCCTTGCCGAGGCGGCGTGAGGTTTAGACAGAGTCAATGGATGGGTGGTTGGTCTGTCTGATGGTCTGGGCTTCCTGAGTCTGGTGGTGCGCGCTTTCATGCTTCTGGACGGGAGCAGGGAGACGAAGAAGGCCAATGCTCCTCAGCTCACTGGCTGACAAATAGACCACCACCGGATATGGATACGTTTCTGTTTCATTTCCGCTTTAGTTTATTGTCATGTGTACCGAGGTACAGTGAAAAGCTTTTGTTGCGTGCGGTCCAGTCGGCCGAAAGACAATACATGATTACTATCGAGCCATTTAGATTTAGATTTAGATTTAGAGATACAGCGCGGAAACAGGCCCTTCGGCCCACCGGGTCCGCGCGGCCCAGCGATCCCCGCACATTAACACTATCCTACACCCACTAGGGACAATTTTTACATTTGCCCAGCCAATTAACCTACAAACCTATACGTCTTTGGAGTGTGGGAGGAAACCGGAGATCTCGGAGAAAACCCACGCAGGTCACGGGGTACACGATTTACAGTGTACAGTGTGTGCAGAGTGTACTACAATACATTTACAGTAAAGTTCAAGGGAATAACGTTTAGTGCAAGGTAATACTGAGCGTTACACAAAGAGGTAGATAGTAGTTCAGGATTGCTCTCTGGTTGTGGTAGGATGATTCAGTTGCCTGATAACAGCTGGGAGGAAACTGTCCCTGAATCTGGAGCTGTGCATTTTCAAACAATGGCAATTGGTGGCACGGTGGCGCAGCGGCAGAGTTGCTGCCTTACAGCGCTTGTAGCGCTAGGGACCTGGGTTCAATCCCAACTACGGCTGCTGTCTCTACGGAGTTTGATCGTTCTCCCTGTGACCAGGGTGGGTTTTCTCCGCGATCTTCAGTTTATTTCCGCACTCCCAAGACGTACCGGTTTGTTGGTTAATTGGCTTGGTATAAGTGTAAATTGTCCCTAGTGTGTGTAGGATAGTGTTAGTGCGCGGGGATCGCTGGTCGGCGCGGGCTTGGTGGGCCGAAGGGCCTGTTTCCGCGCTGTATCTCTAAAACTAAAACTAAAGTCTTCAAAAACCTTTGATCCAAGCTCTTAACATGATGAGCACACGTAGTAAAGTGTTGTAACAAGTCCCAAAGCAGTGGTGGGCACTCCGAGCCAAGTGACAGATTGGTTATTTGTACAATTTCTCGGAAATGAATTATTGAGTAAGCTTGTTGAATGTGTATCAATCTCAATGTTTATTTTCTCAATGTTTTCTGTTAAAACATATGAAATGTACAGAAGAAAATGCAGAAAAATAACAAGCGTTGTTTGCCAGATCAGAGTTCAGCTAGTTTGTTTGACATTGCGAGTCTTGTGTTTCTCAATGGCTGGTGAGGGCAGGCCTCTCTCACGCCTGTGGTAAGGTTAGAGTGGAGGCACGATTCTAAAAACAAGTATTTGTCATTCAACATGGTGGCGCAGCGGTAGAGTTGCTGCCTTGCACCGCCAGAGACCCGGGTTCAATCCTGACTACGGGTGCTGTCTGTACAGAGTTTGTACGTTCTTCCCGTGACCTGTGTGGGTTTCCTCCAGGAGCTCCAATTTCCTTCCACACTCCAAAGACGTACAGATTTGTAGACTAATTGGCTTGGTAAATTTGCAAATTGTCGAACGTGTGTTAGTGTGCGGGGATCACTGGTCGGCGCGGACACGGTGGGCCGAAGGGGCTGATTCTGCGCTGTATCTCTAAACGAAGCTAATGTTAATTATTGGAGTGGAGAAAGTGAGGGGGGGGAAGAGTTTAAGAAAATAACTGCAGATGCTGGTACAAATCGAAGGTATTTATTCACAAAATGCTGGAGTAACTCAGCGGGTCAGACAGCATCTCAGGAAAGAAGGAATGGGCGACGTTTCGGGTCGAGACCCTTCGTCAGACTGATGTCAGGGGGGCGGGACGAAGGAAGGATATAGGTGGAGACAGGACGACAGTGGGAGATCTGGGGAGTGGGAGGGGAAGAGAGGGACAGAGGAACTATCTAAAGTTGGAGAAGTCAATGTTCATACCGCTGGGCTGCCGGAGAAGTCAATGGAGTTTAGTTTAATTTAGAGATACAGCGCGGAAACAGGCCCTTCGACCCACCTAGTCCGCACCGACCAGCGATCCCCGCACACTAACACTCTCCTGCACACGCTAGGGACAATTTTTACAAACCTGCTCATCTTGGGAATGTGGGAGGAAACCGAACTTCTTGGAGAAAGCCCACGCAGGTCACGGGGAGAACGTGCAAACTCCGTACAGACGGCGCCCGTAGCTGGGATCCAACCCGGGTCTCTGGCGCTGTGAGCATAAGGCAGCAACTCTACCGCTGCGCCACCGCGCCGTCCCAAAGGAGGAACGGCAATAAAACACACAAGCAAAAGCATTGACAAACCATTTCACGAGCGAACTGCAAAGAGGGACCTGTCTCTTCTCCGGGAAAACATATTTGTACATTTCTTGCACTCTTTCCGTGAGGACTGGTTTATAACATCTGACTGCATGGAACACCGAGAGCTGACTTTGCCTGGCGGAATTAATTGTGCGTCCGCAACAAAGTGAAGTAGGTCCCTCTCCAAGCAATAAGATGCTTGACCTTGGCACGAACAAGGTCCATCCCAACTAAAACCGTGACACAAAGCAAAGCTTTTATCTGAGTAACATTCTTGAGCTTGCACCGCGTCAATTGTGAACTGAGGCACATTTGCCAAGCAGTAACTCACAGGTCCAGAGACACTTTCAACTTTCTTTGCAGCGTTTGGAAAGGAAATCTGGTTTCAATTCCAATATAATTAGAGGTCATATTGGCCTCTGGAGGACAATCTAACCAACACTCAATTTGTGTGGAGTGTGAATGCGCAGTCCCAGTGTGGAACTCTTTAAAGGCTTTTTTTAAATAATGCTGCTGTTGTTGGCTGGTGATGAGTGGCTACAGACCCTATTTCCAAACAGATGTGGGGATAGTTCTGTAGGGAAACGGCAACCCCAACACAATGCGAAACCAAACGTAGACTGGGCAATCGCTTCACGTAACACCTTCGCTCAGCCCGCCTAAACCTCCCTCAAGAGAGAGTTAGATTTAGCTCTTCGTGCTAAAGGAATCAAGGGATACGGGGAGAAAGCAGGAACGGGGTACCGATTTTAGATGATCAGCCATGATCATATATATTTTTTTAGATTTAGAGATACAGCGCGGAAACAGGCCCTTCGGCCCACCGGGTCCGCGCCGCCCAGCGATCCCCGCACACTAACACTATCCCACACCCACTAGGGACAATTTTTTAAAAACATTTGCCCAGCCAATTAACCTACATACCTGTAGGTCTTTGGAGTGTGGGAGGAAACCGAAGGTCTCGGAGAAAACCCACGCAGGTCACGGGGAGAACGTACAAACTCCGTACAGACGGCGCACATAGTCAGGATCGAACCCGAGTCTCCGGCGCTGCATTCGCTGTAAGGCAGCAACTCTACCGCTGCGCCACCGCGCCACACGGTATGGAGTTGGTGGCTCGAAGGGCTGAATGGCCCATTCCTGCACCTATTTTTCTCTGTTGCTATGTTCTATGTTTCTACCTGATCTCCCAGTTGCTGGACACTTTAATTCTCCTTCCCATTCCTACACAGACGTTTCTGTCCTAGGTCTCCTCCATTGTCAGAGTGAGGCTAAACGCAAATTGGAGGAGCAGCATCTCATATTTCGCTTGGGCAGCTTGCAGCCCAGTGGTATGAATATTGATTTCTCTCACTTCAGGTAGCCCCGGCATTCCCCCTCTCTCTCTATCCCTCCCCCACCCAAGTCGCACCAGCTTCTCGTTTTCACCCGACAACCAGCTAACAGTGGCCTGTTTCCTTTATCATCGTCACTTTTTTGCATATCTTTCATTCAATGTTCTTTATCTCTCCACATCGCCGTCTGTATCTCTCGTTTCCCTTACACCTAACCAGTCTGAAGACGGGTCTCGACCCGAAACGTCACTTGTTCCTTCTCTCCAGAGATGATGCCTGTCCCACTGAGTTACTCCAGCTTTGTGTGTCCATAATGCAAGGAAAGTTACACTTGTTTTTCCTAAACATGCTATATCTGATGTGGCCATGTCTTCTTTGCTGACCATTCCCCAGGTCCTCCTTTCAAGCTCATAGAGATTTGTATTCGATTCCATTTCATTTTTTCAGATGGGAACTTAAACTATGTTCCCTCCGCCCTGGACGATGGGAGTTTCCTCCCACATCCCAAAGTAATGGTTAATTCTAGACCTCAGACTTTAGAGATGCAGCGTGGAAACAGTCCAAGCCGACCAGCGATCACCCCGTACACCAGCACTGTGCTACACACAGGGGACAGTTCACAATTTTACTGAAGCTAATTCACCCACAAACCTGTACGCCTTTGGAGTGTAGGACGAAACCGGAGCACCCGGACAAAACCCACGCGTACACAGGGAGAACGTACAAACTCCGTACAGACAGCACCCGTAGTCAGGATTGAACCCGGGTCTTGGGCGCTGTCAGGCAGCAACTCTACCGCTGCGCCACCGTGCCGATGTCTGTAAATGGGCCTCTGTAAATTTGCCCCTAGTATGCAGGCAGTGGATGCGAAAGTGGGGTAGCATGGAAGTAGTGTGAACTGGTGATCGACGGTCGGCATGGACTCAGTGGGCCAAAGGGCCTGTTTCCATGTTGTATCTCTGAACTGAACTGACCGTATAATAGCTGTGCATTGGTATTTTTGTGCAAATTGTCTGTTTTTTTTGCGGTCCATTTCATGGTATGAAATCATAGCTGCATCTCAGCATTGTCTTCTAACTATCGAACATTGATGTGTGGGAAGGAACTGCAGATGCTGGTTTAAAACTAAGATAGACACAAAAAGCTGGAGTAACTCAGCAGGACAGGCAGCATCTCCAGAGAGAAGGAATGGGTGACTTTTCGGGTCGGGTCTGAAGAAGGGTCTCGACCCGAAACTTCGCCCATTCCTTCAGTCCAGAAATTCTGCCTGTCCCGCTGAGTTACTCCAGCATTTTGTGTCTATCTGTAGAACATTGATGCCACGTTAAGGTGTATGCTGCCTGACCTGCTGAGTGACTCCAGCATTTTGTGGATAAATACCCACGTTAAGGTGTGGCACTTTAATATTGCAATTCCCATGAAATAATTATACTTTGTTTTAAAGTAATTCAAGACTTTAGGTAAAATAGATGTAGTGCCTGTGAAGGTGTAGAGAAACTTGAAAGAATCTTCATTAATGTTATTTACTTTAGGCTTTAGAAAAACAGTGAAAACAGGCCCTTCGGCCCACAGTGTCCGTGCCAACCAGCGATCGCCCCGTACACTAGCACCGCCCCACACACTAGGAACAACTTACAATCTTTACAGCAGCCACATTAACCCTTCAAAACCAGTTAGTCTTTGGAGTGTGGGAGGAAACCGGAGAACCCGGAGAAAACCCACGCGGGTCACATGCGAACTCCGTACAGGCAACTGGGTTAAATTATCATAAGATCATAAGTGATAGGAGCAGAATTCAACCATTCGGCCCCTCAAGTCCACTCCTCCTATAGTCAGGATGGAACCCGGGTCTCCGGTCTCTGTGAGGCAGCAACTCTACCGATGCGCCACCGTCAAAAACCAGTCCTCACCAACCTGCGATCCCCCTCGTGCGCACGCCTGGCCCGCTGAGTTACTCCAGCACTTAGTGCCTTCTCTTTTTAAAAAAAAAAACCAGCAGCTAACTTTGAAGTGTGATGTCCATCGCCTATAATGCGTGTTTCTATAATTAATATAATTAGTTTAGATAGGGCAGAGAAAATCTAGGATTAGGGTCTTGGTTTTAAGATTAGCCTCTTCCCCTGAGGCTATTTTATTGGGACCAGCTGCTACTAAACAAAGCTCTGCAGTCTCGGCAGTCTGTTGCTGGTGGGCATCTACACCCACAACACTCACTGAGGTAGTTTGCTCTGTAATTAACTCCAGGCACGCTCTGTCAGTGACAGTATTTTATTCTGTTCTGTTAGCTTTGTAAATTGATGGATATTTTGTGCAAAACCAGCGCTTGAAGGTGATTTATTAGTTGCTATGGGGTGGGGGTGGGAGAAGGGGGGAGAAGGGGGGGGGAGGTGGGTGGGGGGGGAGAAGGGGGGAGGTGGGTGGGGGGGGGAGAAGGGGGGAGGTGGGTGGGGGGGGGAGAAGGGGGGAGGTGGGTGGGGGGGGAGAAGGGGGGAGGTGGGTGGGGGGGGAGAAGGGGGGAGGTGGGTGGGGGGGGAGAAGGGGGGAGGTGGGTGGGGGGGGGAGAAGGGGGGAGGTGGGTGGGGGGGGAGAAGGGGGGAGGTGGGTGGGGGGGGAGAAGGGGGAAGGTGGGTGGGGGGGAGAAGGGGGGAGGTGGGTGGGGGGGGAGAAGGGGGAAGGTGGGTGGGGGGGAGAAGGTGGGTGGGGGTGGGAGAAGGGGGGAGAAGGGGGGAGAAGGGGGGAGGTGGGGAGAGGGATTACCCAGAAAGTGCTAAGTACTTTGTTTTATTGACCAAAGTGCCCAGAGAGGTAAGTTATTGGTGTTGGAGATTTTTAACTCATTACAAAATGTATCTCCTGCATCATTTTAGATTGCATGAAAAATGCTGTACATTTTCCGTTGGTAGTAACACAAAAAGCTGGAGTAATTCAGCGGGACAGGCAGCACCTCTGGAGAGAAGGAATGGGTGACGTTTCGGATCGAGACCCTTCTTCGGGCTTCAGTCTGGAGTAATAACTCGAAGTGCTGGAGTAACTCAATGGGTCAGGCAGCCTGACAAAAGATGCCATTATCAACCATTGTTACCATCTCACTATTCATTATAACCAACTATGGTCTCACATATTCATTTGTGAAAGTAAATATTCATTAAAGTCACCAAAGTTCGGTATAACTCAGCTTCCAGCTTAATTGTAATCATGTGTAATCATGGATAACATGCAACTAAAAAGCTTTCCACGGTACCTTGGTACACGTGACAATAATAATGTCTGAAAAAGGGTCTCAACCCGAAATGTCACCCATTCCTTCTCTCCAGAGATGCTGCCTGTCCCACTGAGTTACTCCAGCATTTTGTGTTTACAGTGTAAACCAGCATCTGCAGTTCCTTCGTACACGTTGGTGGTAACATCACGTATTTCCTTTACTTGTATCCAGTATTATTTATTTAGTCAGGCTGCCTGACCCGTTGAGTTACTCCAGCACTTTGTATCTTTTTTGTTGTTGTAAACCAGCATATGCAGTTCCTTGTTTAGTTTAGTCCAGTTTATTGTCACGTGTACCGAGGTACAGTGAAAAGCTTTTGTTGCGTGCTAACCAGTCAGCGGAAAGACAATACAGCGTACTTCCACAGTGTACAGATACATGATAAAGGGGATAACGTTTTGTGCAAGGTAAAGTCCATTAACGTCTTCGTATAAAATGAGGGAAAGATGTGCTGGAAATGGAAAGCATATTGAGACCGGGCCCTCAGTATGAACAAAGTACTCACATGTCATCTATAACGTACTCAGATGCAAAATTACACTCTGCTTCTACCTCAACTCAAAGGATTCAACTGGGTTAACTTATCATAAGATCAGAATTCAACCATTCGGCCCCTCAAGTCTACTCCTCCATTCAATCAGGGCTGATCTACCTCCGAACCCCATTCTCCTGCCTTCTCCCCATAACCTCTGACACCCGTACTAATGAAGAAACTATCTACAGTATCTCTGCCTTCAATATATCCACTGATTTGGCCTCCACAGCCTTCTGTGGCAAAGAATTCCACAGATTCAGCACCATCTGACTAAAGAAATTCCTCCTCACCTCCTTCCTAAAAGAACGTCCTAAGCCTGTACTTGCTGGAGTTTAGAAGGGGCCTCATTGAAACCTAGCAACTAATGAAAGACTTGGATAGAGTGAAGCGTGCAGCGTAGGTTTACTAGGTTAATTCCCCGAATGGCGGGACTGTCATATGTTGAAAGACTGGAGCGACTAGGCTTGTATACATTGGATATTAGAAGGATGAGAGGGGATCTTATCGAAACGTATAAGATTATTAAGGGGTTGGACACGTTAGAGGCAGGAAACATGTTCCCAATGTTGGGGGAGTCTAGAACAAGGGGCCACAGTTTAAGAATAAGGGGTAGGCCATTTAGAACTGAGATGAGGAAAAACTTTTTCAGCCAGAGAGTTGTGAATCTGTGGAATTCTCTGCCTCAGAAGGTAGTGGAGGCCAATTCTCTGAATGCATTCAAGAGAGAGCTAGATAGAGCTCTTAAGGATAGCGGAGTCAGGGGGTATGGGGAGAAGGCAGGAACGGGGTACTGATTGAGAATGATCAGCCATGATCACTTTGAATGGCGGTGCTGGCTTGAAGGGCCGAATGGCCTCCTCCTGCACCTATTGTCTATTGTCTATTGTCTATTGAATGTGGAGAGGATGTTTCCACCAGTGGGAGAGTCTAGGACCAGAAGCTCTAGCCTCAGAGTGTAAGAACGTACCTTTAGAAAGGAGGAATTTCTTTAGTCAGTGGGTGGTGAATCTGTGGAATTCATTGCCACAGACAGCTGTGGAGGCCAAATCAATGGGTATTTTTAAGGCGGAGATTGCCAGATTCCGGATTAGAACGGATGTCAGGGGTTACGGGGAGAAGGCAGGAGAATGGGGTTGAGAGCAAAAGATAAATCAGCCATGATTGAATGGCGGAGTAGATTTAATGTGCCAAGTAGCCTAATTCTGCTCCGAGAATTAGAAGAATGCTCACGCTTTCAGTGGTCTTTGAGGAGCTTGTAAATTTACACCTAGAAAGAAAAATTATTTCAGGTGCTGCTTAATCTGCTCTGGATTTCCAAAATGATCAATTTATATTAATAAGGTTGCGATTTGGCAATTGCAGGGTATTCTATTGCCAGGAACACAGTCCATTGAAAACACTGGGAACTGTGCTGATTGTAATAACATTTTGTTTTATAATTGGTAAAAATATCTTGTGACATTTTCCACCTGGGTAGTCAAAAACCCAATGGTCCAAACACTGCTTTATAAAATTTACAGCATGCCTTACCGTGTGTTTTAGTCTTTCGAGGTACAGCGTGGAAACAGGCCCTTCGGCCCACTGTGTCTGCACTGACCAGCGATCACCACATATTAACAGTATCATACCCACACTAGGGATAATTTTACATTTTTGTAACCAAGCCATTTAACCTACAAACCTGTACATCTTTGGAGTGTGGGAGGAAACCGAAGATCTCGGAGAAAACCCACGCAGGTCAAGGGGAGAACGTACAAACAGACAGCACCCTCCGGGCGCTCCGGTTTCCTCCCACACTCCAAAGACGTGCGGGTTTGTAGGTTAATTGGCTTCTGAAAATTGTAAATTGTCTCTAGCGCGGAGGATAGTGCTAGAGTGTGGGGTCATCGCTGGGACTTGACGCACTGAAGGGCCTGTTTCCACATTGTATCTGTAGACTAAGACTTTAGATTTTAGATTTTAGATTTAGATTTAGAGATACAGCGCGGAAACAGTGCTTCTAACATGGCTGGGAAATGTGCTAAAACGGACTAAGCAGAGTGTGGAGGCAGACATAAAGAAGATCTACGTTTGGCCTGATGATAAGCAGGACCCAAGGCAGGGATTGTAACATCTCTGGTTGCACTGGGAATGAGATGAAAGACACCCGGTCAGATCAAGTGAAATAGGGAAAGGTGCAAGCATAACATACAATAGAGATTGAGTCTGAAAAAGGCCCCGACCCGAAGCATTGAATTGAATTGAATTGAATTGAATTGAATAAGGGGTAGGCCATTTAGAACGGAGATGAAGAAAAACTTTAGATTTTAGATTTTAGATTTAGATTTAGAGATACAGCGCGGAAACAGGCCCTTCAGCCCACCGAGTCTGCGCCGCCCAGCGATCCCCGTACATTAACACTATCCTACACACACTAGGGACAATTTTTACATTTGCCCAGCCAATTAACCTACAAACCAGTACGTCTTTGGAGTGTGGGAGGAAACCGAAGATCTCGGAGAAAGCCCACGCAGGTCACGGGGAGAACGTACAAACTCCGTACAGACGGCGCCCGTAGTCAGGATCGAACCTGAGTCTCCAGCGCTGCATTCGCTGTAAGGCAGCAACTCTACCGCTGTGCCGCCTTTTGTGTTTACAGATAAACTGGCCTTTGTACATTGTCCCCAATGTGCAGGGGGTGGATGGGAAAGAGGGATAACATAGAACTAGTGTGATCGATGGTTGGCGTGGACTCAATGGGCCGAAGGGCCTGCTTCCTAGCTGCAGGTCTAAATTATACTGAACTAAATGTCAACGCATTCCTTCTCATCATCACACCCAACTTGGACGCTGGGCAGCTGTAAATCTGTTGGTCTCTTGAGCAAACAGAAACATCTGTGTGCTGTGTTGGAGCTCTGGTGTAGGATGGTGGGACTAGCTCAAGCAGAGAGGCTCAACTACTCTCACGTGGGCAGCCTGCCATTCAAATCTAATGGCTTGTTTCCATGCTGTATCTCTAAACTAAACTAAACTAAACTATGCTTCAAATAAATCTGTCAGAAGGTCCTTTAGAGGACGGAACCTCTACTTGTATCACCAAGGCATGTGAGGCTGATTTTAATTTCCAAACGGTGACATTTCTTCTTCTCAATTTTAGATATCGATGAGTGTTCCTTCGAAAGGACCTGTGACCACATATGCATCAACTACCCAGGAAGCTTCGAATGCCTGTGTCAAAAAGGCTATACTTTGTACGGACTAACCCATTGTGGAGGTTTGTTCAAACTGATGGGTTGCACATGTAGTAGTGGAAGCTGCAATAATAATGGTAGCATAAGATACATGTGTGTGTGTGTGTATATATATATATATATATATATATAGACACATACACACACACACACCCATGAATAAATGTTATTAGCCTGGTATGTATACGTGCAAGGAATTTGTATTGGTGCAAGCAGTACACCGTGGCAACCATCTTGAAATGATCCCCATCTTGAAATGATCCCCATCTTGAAATGATCCCCATCTTGAAATGATCCCCATCTTGAAATGATCCCCATCTTGAAATGATCCCCATCTTAAAATCTTGAAAAGCATCACCTATCCATGTTCTCCAGACAAGCTGCTCGGGCAGCTGTGTAACTCCAGCATTGAGAGACATAGCTTTGGAAACAGACCCTTCAGCCAACTTGCCCACACGGGCCAACATGTCCCAGCTACACTAGTCCCGCTTGCCTGTGAGTTTGGCCTCTAAACCTGTCCTATCCATGTACCTGTCTAACTGTTTCTTAAACGTTGCGATAGTCCCTGCCTCAACTACCTCCTCCGGCAGCTCGTTCCATACACCCACCACCCATAGTGTGAAAAAGCTGCCCCTCAGATTCCTATTCAATCTTTTCCCCTTCACCCTAAACGTATGTCCCCTGGTCCTCGATTCACCTCCTCTGGTCAAGTGACTGTGTGCGTCCACCCGATCTATTCCTCTCATGATTTTAGACACCTCTCTGTAAGATCAAGACCGTGTGTCCTTTTTTTGTTCAAAGAATATAGCTTGTTTTCCTAAGTGAAACATTCACATGGAACTTGTAAGTAAGAACACTGGACTTTCTCTCTCGCTCCACAAATAATAATTTTAGTCACAGCTATATTTTTACTTTGCTTGCTCAGATATCGATGAATGCAGCATCAACAACGGCAGCTGTGATTTTGGTTGTCTGAACACAATGGGAAGTTATGAGTGTGTTTGCCCTCCTGGGAAAAAGCTGCATTGGAACAAGAAAGATTGTGCAGGTGAGTCAACTTTGTTTTAGAACGGCAAGGTGGCTTAGCGACAGAGCTGTTGCCACACAGCGCCAGAGACCCACGATTCGATCCCGACTATGGGTGCTTGTCTGTGTGGTTTTCTCCGAGATCTTCGGCTTCCCCCCACACTCCAAAGACGTACAGGTTTGTAGGTTAATTGGCCTGGTGTCAGTGGGTAAATGTAAAATTGTCCCTAGTGTGTGTGTGGGATAGTGTTAATGTGCGGGGATCGCTGGTCGGCGTGGACTTGGTAGGCCGAAGGGCCTGTTTCTGCGCTGTATCTCTAAACTAAACTAAACGAACTGAACAATCGAGGTAAGTTGGGAACCTCTTAAGTTAATTTGATCAAGAGTCCACACTACAAAGGAGCAATGTACTTAGCGTGCCTGAACTTTTTAGTTTTAATTTAACACTGGAATATTTGCTCACTGGACTTTGAAGGCTATACTTCATAACTTCAAATAGCCCGGCTTATAATTAACATACGATGAGCATTTGACGGCACTGGGCCTGTACTCGCTGGAGTTTAGAAGGTTGGGGAGGGCCTCATTGAAACGTAGCAAATAGTGAAAGGCCTGGATAGAGTCAGAATCAGAATAAGAATCAGAATAATAGACAATAGACAATAGGTGACCGCTGACCAATAACCTTTATTGTCATCCAAAAAAACAAGTCTTTTGGACGGGATTTTGTCACCCACAGTCCAACAATAAGAGCAATAAAAATAAGCAATAACACACACAATCACAAACCAACACAAAACAAAAAAAAGAAACATCCATCACAGTGAGTCTCCTCCAGTCACCTCCTCACTGTGATGGAAGGCCACAATGTCTTTTCTCTTCCCCTGCCGTCTTCTCCCGCGGTCAGGTTGTTGAAGTTGCCACGTTCCAGCCCGCGCCGGACGGTGAAAGGTCCGCAGCGGGCCGACCCAAGCCCCGCGATTCGGATGTGGAGAGGATGTTTCCACTAGTGGGAGAGTCTAGGATCAGAGGTCATAGCCTCAGAATTAAAGGACGGTCCTTTAGGTAGGAGATAAGGAGGAATTTCTCTAGTCAGAAGGTGGTGAATCTGTGGAATTCATTGCCACAGAAGGCTGTGGAGGCCAAGTCAATGGATATTTTTAAGGCAGAGATAGATAGATTCTTGATTAGCACGGGTGTCAGGGGTTATGGGGAGAAGGCAGGAGAATGGGGTTAGGAGGGAGAGATAGATCAGCCACGATTGAATTGCGGAGTAGACTTAATGGGCCGAATGGCCTAATTCTGCTCCTATCACTTTTGAACTTATGAACCATGAACAGTATGCAAAATCGACATGGGGCAGCTAGACTCTTTGTTCCCACAGCAGCATAATAATCGTCTAACCTCAGTAATCGTTCAACAGATTTTTTTAATTTCTTGTCTGTGGCTAAGGTCGGTGCAGGAAAAAGGTAAGGGGGAAATAAAGATTTATTTCTGCAAACAATTTGGGGACGCCTATGTTTAAATTGATTTCACTTTTTAACACTGCTCCTTATTTTGTCCTTTTCACTATAAAAGGACTTCTCAGCCGCCTTGTTGAGTTTCATTGTCTGTAACTCATTTTCACCTGGCCTACTGTCAACAATGGTCTGTTTCCTTTATCATCGTTACTTTTTTTGCCTATCTTTCATTCACTTGTTCTATATCTCTCTCCATCACCATAGACAATAGGTGCAGGAGGAGGCCATTCGGCCCTTCGAGCCAACACCGCCATTCAATGTGATCATGGCTGATCATTCTCAATCAGTACCCCGTTCCTGCCTTCTCCCCATACCCCCTGACTCGGCTATCCTTAAGAGCTCTATCTAGCTCTCTCTTGAATGCATTCAGAGAATTGGCCTCCACTGCCCTCTGAGGCAGAGAATCCCACAGATTCACAACTCTCTGACTGAAAATGTTTTTCCTCATCTCCGTTCTAAATGGCCTACCCCTTATTCTTAAACTGTGGCCCCCTCCCCTGACTCTCAGTCTGAAGAAGGGTCTCGACCCGAAACGTCACCCGTTCCTTTGCCTCGGAGATGCTGCCTGACCCGCTGAGTTACCCCAGCTTTTTGTGTCGGCCTCAGCTGTCAAACGTGGAAGGAATGTGGAGGAATGAAATACTACCAGCAGTGCCCCTAGACTTATCTGAGGTGAATCCAAGCCGTCTGGAGCTCTCACACCTGTGAAGTGATTTACTTGTTGGCGATCGCCCTCAGTCAGTATTAATGGGAGCAGGAAACGCTGGCTGTGAAATTCCACCCAGGGCAGGTTAATATTCTCTCATCTTACACCCGACTTCCAGCTTGCATGTACTCCGGTCTGACATTGTCTGTAACTCGTTCTCACCTAGCCCACAGGCCACAGTGGGCTGCTTCCTTTATCATCGTTACTTTTGTTGCATATCTTTCCTTCATTTGTTCTATATCTCTCTCTCTCTCTCTCTCTCTCTACCACCTTCTACATCTCCCATTTCCCTTTCCCCTGACTCTCAGTCTGAAGGAGGGTCCCGACCCGAAACGTCACCCATACCTTCTCTCCAGAGATTCTGCCTGACCCGCCGAGTTACTCCGGCTTTTTGCGCCTATCTATAGTCGATCTTACAGTCTGACGGTGACCTCAGGAAGCTGACAGATCGCTCTCTCACGGAAGCACCGCTGACGGGGGACCATTCACTCCTTCCCAATATTGGTTGGCACTTTCATTAAAGATAGGCACAAATGCTGGAGTAACTCAGTGGCTCAGGCAGCATCTCTGGAGAGAAGGAATGGGTGACGTTTCGGGTCGAGACCATGGCGTAGTTTAGTTTATTGTCACGTGTACTGAAGTAGGGTGAAAAGCTTTTTTGTCGCGTGCTATCCAATCAGCGGAAAGACTATACACCATCACTATCAAGCTGTCTCGATAGATCACTATCGAGCTTTAGAACTGAGATGAGGAAAAACTTTTTCAGTCAGAGAGTTGTGAATCTGTGGAATTCTCTGCCTCAGAAGGCAGTGGAGGCCAATTCTCTGAATACATTCAAGAGAGAGCTAGATAGAGCTCTTAAGGATAGCGGATTCAGGGGGTATGGGGAGAAGGCAGGAACGGGGTACTGATTGAGAATGATCAGCCATGATCACATTGAATGGCGGTGCGTACAGGCTCGAAGGGCCGAATGGCCTCCTCCTGCACCTATTGTCTATTGTCTATTGATTCAGTTGCCTGATAACAGCTGCGAAGAAACTGTCCCTGAATCTTGGGTTGTGCGTTTTCACGCGCACATGTACCTCATGCCTGATGGGCGAGGGGAGAAGATGGAGTGACCGGGGTGCGACTCGTCCTCGATGGCGCTGCTGGCCTTGCCGAGGCAGCGTTAAGTGTAGATGGAGTCAATGAAAGAGAGGTTGGTTTGTGTGATGGTCTGGGCTGCGTCTATGGTATTGAAAGTCTGGGTTAATCGGAGTTCGGTACGTTATTTTTTTCTCCCCACTGCAACAAAAAAAATCAATGTTAACACAGCCTTACACAGTTTAAAGAGCAATATATAAATTTGTAATTGCTTAAAAACTGAAACATTTGTTCCCTCACCTGCCAAGAGGTTTTCCCGACAGTTGCTGTAAGAAGAAATGCAAGTAATTTCTGAAAAGGGCAGAAAAATAAATGTGTGTCCCCCCACACAACCTCCACCCACTGATAGCTTAATTCTTAAATAAAAAGCATGATAGAAATGTGATCTTGGACGGAGCTGTTCCCAAACCATGCCAGGATGCATCCCGATAAAATGCACTCAGTTCATTTCCGTACGCATGCTCCTGATTTGGATAGTCATCCATTCCTCTTGGTTCCGGTTTAGTTTAATTTAGTTTAGTTAGTTGGACACGGCGCGGAAACAGGCCCTTCGGCCCACCGATCAGTGATCCCCACACATTAACACTACCCTAACACACACTAGGGACAACTTTACACTCTATACCAAGCCAATTAACCTCCAAACCTGCTCGTCTTTGGAGTGTGGGAGGAAACTGAAGATCTCGGAGAAAACCCACGCAGGTCACGGGGAGAAGGTACAAACTCCGTACAGACAGCGCCCGTAGTCGGGATCGAGCCCGGGTCTCTGGCGCCGTAAGTCAGCAACTCTACCGCTGCGCCGCCGTGGTCGGTCTCAAGATGTCGCCTGGCGAGTCTGAGGAAGACTGGCGCTGCCTGAATTGTTGGTCTGTCTTTATTTTCCATTAGTCACACTGCTGAGCGTGTCAGCTCAAATCCCAGCCGGCACAATGACCACTGCTTGGGTCAATGGCCAGTTGGGATACGGAAAATATCACATTGGTGTCGTGTCAATACAAAGTCGGGGAAACGCTGGGGAAGAAACCAGCTCTGGCTGATCGCTCTTGGATGGATGATGCCCATCAGTGTTATTTGCAATTGCACATTCTGCATGCCTGATGCTAACACTGAAAGCTTTAAGGAAAAACGTGTGATGTTTCCTTTAGACACCATCCCATGCCTTGCCCGGCATGAATACATTAATGAAAAGCAGTGAAATGAACTGGACGTACAAAATACCAATGAATCAGGAACTTCCAAGTTTTTTAGGAATTAAGGAGGTAGCAGCTGCAAGGAGAGAAACATAGAAACGTAGAAAAATAGATGCAGGAGGAGGCCATTCGGCCCTTCGAGCCAGCACCACCTTTCTTTGTGATCATGGCTGTTCATCCACAATCAGTAACCTATGCCTGCCTTCTCCCCATATCCCTTGATTCCACTACCCCCTAGAGGTTAGACAAACTTGGATGGATTTCTCTTGAATGTCAGAGGTTGAGAGGAGACCAGATAGAAGTATAGACAATAGACAATAGGTGCAGGAGTAGGCCATTCGGCCCTTCGAGCCAGCACCGCCATTCAATGTGATCATGGCTAATCATACTCAATCAATACCCCGTTCCTGCCCGCTCCCCATACCCCCTGACTCCGCTATCGTTAAAAGCTCTATCTAACTCTCTCGAATGCATTCAGAGAATTGGCCTCCACTGCCTTCTGAGGCAAAGAATTCCACAGATTCACAACTCTCTGACTGAAAAAGTTTTTCCTCATCTCCGTTCTAAATGGCCTACCCCTTATTCTTAAACTGTGGCCCCTTGTTCTGGACTCCGCCAACATTGGGAACATGTTTCCTGCCTCTAACGTGTCCAACCCCTTAATAATCTTATATGTTTGGGTGGGGTATTACCTGGGGTACAGGCCCATCACTCACCAATTTTGACCGGTTTTCTCCACCAAATGTGGAGCTTAATGAAAATCTACCGTCAGCAAAGTTTTCACGTCAGTCTGAAGAAGGGTCCCGACCTGAAACATCATCTGCCCGTTCACTCTGTGGAAGCTGCCTGGCCCTCCAGCACTTTGTTTCCTGTTTCAAATCCGTCCCTTCGATTCAATGACTGGAACAAGTTTTTCAGTAGCGTAAAACTTCAACCCCCCGTTTTATTCCCCCCACCCCCATTTAAAACCAACAAATTCAACTTCAAATCTGGGGCCACTCATTTCCCCAATCACTCTGAAGACCATTATCATTTTAATGGGAGTTTACTCACATTGGTCTAAAATGTTTGCAAGATCTCTTCCTGCCCTGGAAGCACACCTCAAGGATTCATTCTTGACCATCTTCTTGCCGATCCTTTACCTGTTTGTTCATAAGTGATAGGAGGAGAATTAGGCCATTCGGCCCATCATGTCTACTCCACCCTTCAATCATGGCTGACCTATCTCTCCCTCCCAAAACCCTATTCTCCTGCCTTCTCCCCATAACCCCTGACACCCGTACTAATCAAAAACCTATCAAGCTCTGCCTTAAAAATATCCATTGACTTGTCCTCCACCACCATCCGTGACAATGAATTCCACAGATTCACCACCCTCTGACCAAAGACGTTCCTCCTCATCTCCTGTCTAAAGGTACGTCCTTTTATTCTGATTTATTCACAAAATGCTGGAGTAACTCAGCAGGTCAGGCAGCATCTCGGGGGAGAAGGAATGGGTGACGTTTCGGGTCGAGACCCTTCTTCAGCCTGATGTCAGGGGGGCGGGACAAAGGAAGGATATAGGTGGAGACAGGAAGATAGAGGGAGATCTGGGAAGGGGGAGGGGAAGAGAGGGACAGAGGAACTATCTAAAGTTGGAGAAGTCGACGTTCATACCACTGGGCTGCAAACTGCCCAGGCGAAATATGAGGTGCTGTTCCTCCAATTTCCGGTGGGCCTTACTATGGCACTGGAGGAGGCCCATGACAGAAAGGTCAGACTGGGAATGGGAGGGGGAGTTGAAGTGCTCAGCCACCGGGAGATCAGTTTTGTTAATTGTGAGTTTGAATAAAAGGACGTACCTTTAGAAAGGAGATCCTTTAGCGACAATAATAAAATCAAACAAAGCAAACAAAATCAAACTACATTAATTCAGACTGGATCACTCTGTAGTTTAGTTTAGTTTAGAGATACAGCATGGAAACAGACTCTTCGGCCCATCGAGTCCATGCCATCAGCGATCCCCGCAAACTAACACTATCAATTATATCAATTTACAATTATACCAAGCCAATTAACCTTGAAACCTGTACATCTTTGGAGGTCACGGGGAGAACATACAAGCTCCTTACAGACAGCACCCGTAGTCAGGATCGAACCCGGATCTCCGGTGCTGCAAGCGCTGTAAGACAGCAACTCTACCGCTCGCCAACGGTGATGTAATAAACGAAACAATCTGAACAATATTTTAATTCAGACTGAATAACTGTATAGTTTAGTGATACAACGCAGAAACAGGCCCTTCGGCCCATCGAGTCCGTGTCGATCAATGATCCCCGCACACTAGCACTATCCTGTACACTAAGGACGATTTACAATGTTACCAAGCCAATTAACCTACAAACCTGTACGTCTTTGGAGCGTGGGAGGAAACCGGAGTACCCGGAGAAAACCCACGCAGGTCATGGGGAGAACGTACAGACAGCGCCCATAGTCGGGATCGAACCTGGGTCTCTGGCGCTGTGAGGCAGCAACTCTACCGCTGCGCCACAGTGCCGCCCTTAACCTTGTAAGTACTGAGTCGCAGGATCATTTAGATAGATGAGAGGGGATCTTATCGAAACGTATAAGATTATTAAGGGGTTGGACACGTTAGAGGCAGGAAACAGGAAACATGTTCCCAATGTTGGGGGAGTCCAGAACCAGGGGCCACAGTTTAAGAATATGGGGTAGGCCATTTAGAACAGAGATGAGGAAAAACTTTTTCAGTCAGAGAGTTGTGAATCTGTGGAATTCTCTGCCTCAGAAGGCAGTGGACGCCAATTCTCTGAATGCATTCAAGAGAGAGCTAGATAGAGCTCTTAAGGATAGCGGAGTCAGGGGGTATGGGGAGAAGGCAGGAACGGGGTTACTGATTGAGAATGATCAGCCATGATCACATTGAATGGCGGTGCTGACTCGAAGGGCCGAATGGCCTCCTCCTGCACCTATTGTCTATTGTCTATTGCGTCTGTCCATTGGGTGTCACTTGGCCACCGGCTATGGTGGCGATGGTCCGCACTGTTTTTTGAGCAGGATCAGCAGCATCGGCCAAGTGGCAGCAACTTAACGTGTCAACTGTTCAAAATCCCTGTGTGTAATCGATGATTCTTTCTCCCTCAGAGACGGTGAAATGTCTCCGGAACGCGAAGGCGGCACGCAAGGTCCAGCTGACCTGCAGCAAGAGCGGAGGTGTGGAGAGCTGTTCCCTGTCCTGCACGTCCAAAGCACTCTTTGTGGCAGGTCAGCATTCCGTTCGTAAAGTTGTGCCGGAAAATCACTGCAGACCCCGGTACAAAATCGCAGGTATCACAGCGTGCTGGAGTAACTCAGCGGGGTCAGGCAGCACATCAGGAGAGAAGGAATGGGTGACGTTTCGGGTCGAGGGGTCCAGAACAAGGGGCCACAGTTTAAGAATAAGGGGTAGCCCATTTAGAACTGAGACGAGGAAAAACATTTTCAGTCAGAGAGTTGTGAATCTGTGGAATTCTCTGCCTCAGAAGGCAGTGGAGGCCAATTCTCTGAATGCATTCAAGAGAGAGCTAGATAGAGCTCTTAAGGATAGCGGAGTCAGGGGGTATGGGGAGAAGGCAGGAACGGGGTACTGATTGAGAATGATCAGCCATGATCACATTGAATGGTGGTGCTGGCTCGAAGGGCTGAATGGCCTCCTCCTGCACCTATTCTCTATTGTCCATTGAGACCCTTCTTCAGACTGATGTCAGGGGAGGGGGGGGGGGGGGCGGGACAAAGATAGGATGTAGTAGGAAATGCGGTATGAACATTGATTTCTCTAACTTTAGATAGCTCCTCTGTCCCTCTCTTTCCCCTCCCCTTTCCCAGTTCTCCCACTCGTCTTCCTGTTCTCCCACTACATCCTATCTTTGTCCCGCCGCCTCCCCTGACATCAGTCTGAAGAAGGGTTCGACCCGAAACGTCGGCCATTCCTTCTCTCCCGAGATGCTGCCTGACCCGCTGAGTTACTCCAGCATTTTGTGATACCTTCCGTTTGTAAAGGCTTAGCAAATGCTGGGGAAAAGTGGCTGGTTTTGAATGTGGGATTGGAAAAAACTCGTTATATTGTTCAAACAAAAGGCAGAATTTCCAGTGTTTACATTGTCAGAGTAAAATCTAAGTTCATAAGTTCATGCGTTATAGGAGCACGATTAGGCCATTCGGCCCATTAAGTCTACTCCGCCATTCAATCATGGCTGATCTATCTCACCATCCAAATCCCATTCTCCCGCCTTCTCCCCATAACCCCTGACACCCGTACTAATCAAGAATCTTCAGTCTGAAGAAGGGTCTCGACCCGAAACGTCACCCATTCCTTCTCTCCAGAGATGCTGCCTGTCCCATTGAGTCACTCCAGCATTTTGTGTCTGCCTTCGATTTAAACCAGCATCTGCCGTTCTTTCCTACATACTGATCAAGAATCTGTCAGTCTCTGCCTTAAAAATATCCATTGACTTGGCCTCCAAATTTAAATAGGAATATAAATATAGAATATACATCGAAATAGCATGGAAGGCGATACCGACGAGAGCTTTGTAGGAAGATGTATTGTTTAGATAAAAAGGCCCTTCATCCCACCGAGCCCATGCTGCCCATCGAGCACCCATTCACACTAGTGCAATGTTATCCCACTTTCTCATCCTCTCCCTACACTCTAGGTGCAATTTTCAGAGTGCTACACTCTGTTTGGTTTAGATTAGAGATGCAGCTTGGAAACAGGCCCTTCTGCCCACCGAGCCCATACTGCCCATCGATCACCCCATTCACACTAGCTCTTATGTTGTCCCACTTTCTCATCCACTCCCTACACACCAGGGGGCAATTTACAGAGTGCTACCAACCCACTATTTGGTTTAGATTATAGATACAGCACAGAAACAGGCCCTTCGGCCCACCGAGTCTGCGCCGACCAGTAATCCCCGCACATTAACACTATCCTACACATACTAGGGACATAGAAACATAGAAACATAGAAAATTGGTGCAGGAGTAGGCCATTCGGCCCTTCGAGCCTGCACCGCCATTCAATATGATCATGGCTGATCATCCAACTCAGTATCCCGTACCTGCCTTCTCTCCATACCCCCTGATCCCTTTAGCCACAAGGGCCACATCAAACTCCCTCTTAAATATAGCCAATGAACTGGCCTCAACTACCTTCTGTGGCAGAGAATTCCACAATTATACCGAGTACACAAACCGACAATTTACAATTATACCCAGTATACCAACCCAAGCCAATTAACCTACAAACCTGTATGTATTTAGAGTTTGGGATGGAACCGATCTCGGAGAAAACCCACGCAGTCGCTGGGAGAACGTACAAACTCCGCATAGACAGCACCCGCAGTCGGGATCGAAGCCGCTTCTCTGGCGCTGCGAGCAAGTTGCTGTAAGGCAGCAACTCTACCGCTGCGCCACCGCGCCGCCATGGTGTAATCCTCATCCCAACCTCTCCATTGCTTGTTAGTTCCATTTCCCTCCAATTCCAACTCACAGTACAGGTGCTCCATGGCTTACGATGCCTCGACTTGCGATAGTTCGACTGTGCGATGGTGCAAACGGCAGCGAGCTCGTAGCGAGCCGCCACTCGCTTCCGGCCACGTGATCGCGCGTTTTCAATGCATTTCGACTTACAATACTTTTGGTTTCCGATGGGTTTCTCGGAACGGAACCGCATCAGAAGCTGAGGAGCACTTGTATATCATTCCCACCACAGATTAAAATATTCCGCGCGCTGTCCGAAGGCTATCCAAGCTCTCCCTGTAGAAAGATATCATTGTCGACAGTTATATCTTCAGTTATAATTGGTTTTCACTGGATGTGGAAATTGGCTCTTAGGTGTCAGAAGTGTATTAATGCTGCAAGTAGTATAAGAAAATAACTGCAGATGCTGGTACAAATCGAAGGTATTTAGGTCTCGACCCTAAACGTCACCCATTCCTTCTCTCCCGAGATGCTGCCTGACCCGCTGAGTTACTCCAGCATTTTGTGAATAAATACCTTCGATGTATTAATGCTGCGCTGGATGCAGTTACTATGTATTACATCTTGCCTGTACGACTGCAGAAAAACCACGATGAAAATATCATGTTCAAAAGTGAAAGGAGCAGAATGAGGCCATTTGGCCCTTCAAGTCTACCCCGCCATTCAATCGTGGCTGATCTATCGCTCCCTCCTGCCCTCCTCCCCCATAACCCCCGACGGTCGGTCACTAATCAAAATATTGGTGGGAAAATCATCGCCCCGGTGATGGGAATGACACTTGACCTGAACGAGCTGGAAGGGCAGATGCCGTTTGCGTTGCGTTTTACAGGTGTGCAGTGTCTTGCTCTAATGTGCAACCGTTGTTCTTTCTTTAGATTCTGACAACAGCTACTCTTTCAGTTGCGGAGTTCCGTTGCAGCCCACCAAGTCTGCACAGAAGCGAAATGCAACTGTGTTCAGCTGTGCAGGTAACGTCCCACACGTGACCTGAATGTAACGAGCTCAACAGTGCACTGCCTAACACCACAGGTGGCAGTGGAGTCCCAAGTCAATGGCTATTTTTGAGGCGGAGATCGACAGATTCTTCATTAGTATCAGCGGTTAATAGGGAGAAGGCAGGAGAATGGGGTTAAGGGGGAATGATAGATCAGCCATGTTTAGATGGCGCGGTAGACTTGATGGGCTGAGTGGCCTAATTCTAGAACTTACAAATTTATGAACTTATAAGTCAATGGAGCAGAATTAGGCCATTCAGCCCATCGAATCTGCTCCGCCATTTTATCACGGCTGATTTATCTCTCCCTCCTATCCCCATTCTCCTGCCTTCTCCTCATAACCCCTGACACCGTACCAATGAAGAATCTGACAATCTCCGACTTAAAAATGCCCATTGACTTGGCCTCCACAGGTGTGTGTGGCAATGAATTCCACAGATTCACCAGCCACTGACTAAATAAATTCCCCGTAACCTTTCTTTTGTTAGTTTAATTTAGTTTAAAGATCCAGTGTGGAAACTGGTCCTTCGGGCCTACCGAGTCCGCATCGACCAGTGATCCCCACACATTAACACTATCGTACACTCACTAGGGACAATTTTACATTCACACCAAGCCAATTGACCTACAAACCCTGTACGTCTTTGGAGTGTGGGAGGAAACTTAATATCTCGGAGAAAACTCACGGGGAGAATGTACAAACTCCGTACAGACAGCACGCGTGCTCGGAATCGAACCCGGGTCTCTGGCACTTTCACAGTAAGGCTGCAACTCTACCGCTGCACCACACGGGCCGTCCCTTAACGGTGACCTGCACTTCGATCTACTGAAGGTCTTCTCATCGAAACAAGGAGCAGAACATGATGGCTTACACAAAAGGACCCAACGGGCTGGAGTAACTCAGTGGGTCAAGCAGCATCCCTGGAGATCACAGATTGGTTTTTAGATTTTTTAGAGATACAGAGCGGATACAGGCCCTTCGGCCCACCGAGTCCGCGCCGCCCAGTGATCCCCGCACATTAACACTATCCTCCACACACTAGGGACAATTAAAAAAAAATTTTTTTTTACATTTACCCAGTCAATTAACCTAAATACCTGTATGTCTTTGGAGTGTGGGAGGAAACCGAAGATCTCGGAGAAAACCCGAGCCACGCAGGTCACGGGGAGAACGTACAGACTCCGTACAGACGGCGCCCGTAGTCAGGATCGAACCTGAGTCTCCGGCGCTGCATTCGCTGTAAGGCAGCAACTCTACCGCTGGACCACCGTGCCGCCGGTGACATCTGCAGAAGGGTCCCGGCACAAAACGTCGCCTATCCAAGGCCTTCCTGTGTGGGATAGGGAGGGGCTCAGAATGTAGACCCAATGAAGGAATATTGGCTTTTGAGAAATTCAAGCGGAGACCTTTCCATTTTGTATCTAATCAGGAAGGGTTGTAAGACCCTGATTGAGTTGCAAGATCCTGAGGCATGAGCAAACGCTGGCAGAACAGTATGGAATTCTAGCATTGCTCCAGGAAATCCAAGCCAGAAATTTGCATTCTGTCCAACTCCAATGGACTATTAAAGAGGGGGCATTGAGTAAATACTTGAAGCAAAAATACTGAAGGCATCGGGGGAAGAACGGGAAAGTGGACTGAGTTCAGCTTCCGAATTTGGAGCTTGATCAGAGCATGGTGCAGGAAGGAACAGCAGATGTTGCTTTACACCTACGAAAGACACAAAATGCTTCAACTACCTCCTCTGGCAGCTTGTTCCGTACACCCACCACCCTTGTGTGAAAAAGTTACCCCTCCGATTCCTATTAAATCTTTTCCCCTTTTCCCCTTCACCTTGAACATCTTAAATCTAATTACCTGCTAAAATCTTCCACTGTTTCATAACTGATAATTGTGAAGTCATATCCAAAGTATACATCGACCTCGATTCACCTACTCTGGGCAAGAGACTCTGCGCATCTACCCGATCTATTCCTCTCATGATTTTACACACCTCTATAAGATCATCCCTCATCCTCCTGCGCTCCAAGGAATAGAGACCCAGCCTGCTCAACCTCTCCCAGTGGCTCACACCCTCGAGTCCTGGCAACATCCTCGTAAGTTGGAGGGAAATAATTAAAACTCCATGCTACGAAACTGAAAGTGCCCTTTTATTTCAGATCCTTTGGCACCTCCAATAAAGCAAAAAGCTCGATTCAAGATCAAAGATGCCAAATGCCATCTTCGACCACGAATTAAGGAACGGATTAAGGATAGTTTGAAGCAAAGCATATCAGGTATGTTACGATTTTATTTCAAATGGGAATAGTGATTTCACCATTAAGTGTAATGTGGATAGGCACAAAATGCTGGAGTAACTCAACGGGACGGGCAGCATCTCAGGAGAGAAGGAATGGGTGATGTTTCAGGTGGAGACCCTTCCTCAGACGGCTGGATGTGGATAGAAACATAGAAAATAGTTGCAGGAGTAGGCCATTCGGCCCTTCGAGCCAGCATCGCCATTCAATATAATCATGGCTGATCATCCAAAATCAGTACCCTATTCCTGCTTTCTCCCCATATCCCTTGATTTCATTAGCCCTAAGAGCTATATCTAACTCTCTTTTGAAAAGATCCAGTGAATTAGCCTTCTGTGGCAGAGAATTCCACAGATTCACAACTCTCTGGGTGAAAAAGCTTTTCCTCATCTCAGTCCTAAATGGCCTACCCCCTTATTCCTAAACTGTGACCCCTGGTTCTGGACCTCATCGACCAGGCTCACAAGCCATTGGTGATTTGTCATTGAGAACATAGCAGTTTAAAGCTAAGAGTGAATGTCCCATTGCGTGCCAGCTAGAAAAGCAATATTGATTGAGGCTGAGAACATTGAACATAGATCAGTGTAGCACAGGAACAGGCCCTTCGGCCCACATTGTTTGTGCAGAACATGATGCCTATCTGAACTGATCTCATCTGCCTGTACATGATCCATATCCCTCCATTCCCTGCACTTCCATGCGCCCATCCAAAAGCCTCTTCAATGCCACTGTTGTGTCTGCCTCCACCACCACCACCCCTGGCAACGCGTTCCAGGCCCCCACCACCCTCTGTGTAAAAAATAATACCCCGCACATCCCCACTAAACTTTGCCCCTCTCACCGATTAGCTAGCCTGTGCCCATAAGTTCGGGCCGAGACCCTTCCTCAGGCTGAGGGTCAGGGTAGAGGGCGAAAAACGAGAGATATGAGAAGGTACATACAAAAAACAAATGAATGAAAGATGTTCAAAAGGGACAGATCAAAGCCAGCAATGATGGTCGAGGAAAGGTGGAGCCCACAATGGTCCATTGTTGGCTGTGGAGGAGAGGATCTGACCCTGCTCAACCATGACAGCTTCCTGACGCTCACAAGACCTTCCACTGTGTCTTAACCGACTCTGACGTACGCTCCCGATGTTGGGGGAGTCCAGAACCAGGGGTCACAGTTTAAGAATAAGGGGTAGGCCATTTAGGACTGAGACGAGGAAAAACCTTTTCACCCAGAGAGTTGTGAATCTGTGGAATTCTCTGCCACAGAAGGCAGTGGAGGCCAATCCACTGGATGCTTTCAAGAGAGAGTTAGATATAGCTCTTGGGACTAAAGGAATCAAGGGATTTGGGGAGAAAGCATGAACGGGGTACTGATTCTGGATGATCAGCCATTATTATATTGAATGGCGGTGCTGGCTCGAAAGGCCAAATGGCCTATTTCTGCACCTATTTTCTATGTTTCTATGTATATGATTAGCGATGTTGAAATACATCAGAGACACATCTATATATCTATAACTAGTGGTGCTCTGTGGAGCTGTGGCCAAAGAGGAACACATCCTGCTTATTAATTATTGCCCTTGAATCTCTGTGTTGGCTTTACTGAATAATCATCTACAAACACATCAAGGAGATGAAAGACACAAGGACATTTTTGAAATTGTAATGGTTGAGTGGAAGCAATTATCCAGCCACTTTGAATGCACTTCACAGTCTATGATTTCCCCACCACAACTTACAGCGTAATAACATCCCACGTTCAGATGCTTTTAGTTTGCAACATGATTTCTTAAAGACGACAGATATAAAAAGCTGGAGTAACTCAGCGGATCAGGCAGCATCTCTGGAGAAAAGGAATAGGTGGTGTTTTCGGGTCGAGACCCTTCTTCAGACGTTCTTAAAGAACCTGTGCTGCAAACAAACCTGAGAATATGGTAACTCATTTACTTTCACAAAAGCCTCCCAATAAACAAACTCAACTAGATTTTAGATTTTATGATTTAGTGATACAGCACGGAAACAGGCCCTTCGGCCCACCGAGTCCGCGCCGCCCAGCGATCCCCGCACATTAACACTATCCTACACACACTAGGGACAATTTTTTACATTTACCCAGTCAATTAACCTACATACCTGTACGTCTTTGGAGTGTGGGAGGAAACCGAAGATCTCGGAGAAAACCCACGCAGGTCACGGGGAGAACGTACAAACTCCGTACAGACGGATCGAACCTGAGTCTCCGGCGCTACATTCGCTGTAAGGCAGCAACTCTACCGCTGCGCCACCGTGCCACCCGTGCGGGGGGGGTGGGGGAACTATGGGGTGGGGGCAGCACGGTGGCGCAGCGGTAGAGTCGCTGCCTCACGGCGCCGGGGTTCGATCCTGACTACGGGTGCTGTCCGCACGGAGTTTGTAGGTTCTCCCCATGACCTGCGTGGGTTTTCCCCCCGGCGCTCTGGTTTCCTCCCACGCTCCAAAGACGTGCGGGTTTGTGGGTTAATTGGCTTCGGTAAAGATTTTAAAAATTATCCCGAGTGTGGAGGATAATGCTGGCGGCACGGTGGCGCAGCGGTAGAGTTGCTGCCTTACAGCGAATGCAGCGTCGGAGACTCAGGTTCGATCCTGACTACGGGCGCCGTCTGTACGGAGTTTGTACGTTCTCCCCTTGACCTGCGTGGGTTTTCTCTGAGATCTTCAGTTTCCTCCCACACTCCAAAGACGTACAGGTTTGTAGGTTAATTGGCTGGGTAAATGTAAAAATTGTCCCTAGTGTGTGTAGGATAGTGTTAATGTGCAGGGGTCGCTGGGCGGCGCGGACTCGGTGGGCCGAAGGGCCTGTTTCCACGCTGTATCTCTAAATCTAAAAGAATCTAGTGATCGCTGGTCGGCGCGGACGCGGGGGTCAAAGTGCCTGTTTCCGCGCCGTACCTCTGAACTAAACGAAACTAAACTAAATATTCAGGAACTTACAATGTAGCCTGAGCAGTTCTGAAACGTTGCCTGAAGAGAGGGGTTTTGCCGTTCTGATGTGCTCTCCAGATGGTGCCATTCATCAGCTCCAACAGCAGTGGCACTTCCATTTCACTTGCCCAGCGGGTTCCCATCATTATATATTGCACTTTAGACTAATCTGTTATGTACTTCACAGCAAGTTGTCAGACAATGTCATGTTCGCTTTGAATGTCAAAGTCAATAAAGCTGCTGTGGGAGCAGCCAAAATGTTATAAATGTGTTGGCGTTAGTGACCAGACAACAAATTATTTGAGGAGAGGACATTTTTTCAGACAAAAAGCAATTTCATCGGGTGGGGGGTGGGGAACACGGTGGCACAGCGGTAGAGTTGCTGCCTTACAGCGCTTACAGCGCCAGACACCCGGGTTCGATCCTGACTACGGCTGCTGTCTGTACAGAGTTTGTACATTCTCCCCGTGACCTGCGTGGGTTTTCACCGGCTGCTCTGAATTCCTCCCACACTACAAAGACGTACAGGTGCGTAGGTTAATTGGGCTTCAGTGAAAATTGTAAATTGTCCCCAGTGTGTGTCGGATAGTGTTAGTGCACAGGGATCGCTGGTCGACACGGACTCGGTGGGGCCAAAGGGCCTGTTTCCGCGCTGTAATTCTGAAAGCAGATTCAAATCACAAGAATTGGATCGAGTCCAACATGACTGATATGAGGCCTCCACGCATAAATCACCCACCCGAGATGGGGGTTTTGAGTGTTGATTTTTTGGTGACTTTGACTTGCAAAAACATCCCTTAAGAATTATTACAAAGTTTGCAAAAAGACCGCTGTGGGAAATGAAAAACATCAATGGTTCAATGCTTTATTTTCATGTGTAGCAAGTTTAGTTTAGTTCAGTTTAGTTTAGAGATACAGCGCGGAAATAGGCCCTTCCGCCCACCGAGTCCGCGCCGACCAGCGATCCACACACACTCGCACTATCCTATACACACCAGGGACAATTTTACATTCATACCAAGCCAATTAACCAACAAACCTGTGTGTCTTTGGTGTGTGAGAGGAAACCGGAGCACCTGGAGAAAACACACGCAGGTCACGGGGAGAACGTACAAAATCCATACAGATAGTACCCGTGATCAGGATCGAACCCGGGCCTCTGGCGCTGCAAGGCAGCAATTCTACCGCTGCGCACGTACAGAGAAATTATTTTCTTTTGTGTGTGAACACGACGGTCCTTTGGAGACTGGGTGTTTTTGTAGCCACACTCTTTATATGGTTGATTCCAATATAAAGCTGATTTTTAATTTTTGGTGCCTGAAATTATCATTGTGGATATCCCAAATTTAGCCTGAGTCTGATGAGATTGTGCTTTCATAACCATAATTTTATAATTCCTCTGAAAATATGGAAAGTCTCCAGATTGCTCTTTGTAGATTTTATTTATTATACCAGTAGCTTTTCGGAGCTGAACAGATAATACTTACATGCTAGGATCTGGCGGTAAAGAACAACGCTGATTAGTATAATAAAATAACTGCAGATGCTGGTACAAATCGAAGGTATTTATTCACAAAATGCTGGAATAACTCAGCAGGTCAGGCAGCATCTCAGGAGAGAAGGAATGGGTGATGTTTTGGGTCGAGATCCTTCTTGAAGAAGGGTCTCGACCCGAAACGTCACCCATTCCTTCTCTCCTGAGATGTTGCCTGACCTGCTGAGTTACTCCAGCATTTTGTGAATAAATACGCTGATTAGTATGATCAACTTTTAGGCTTTACATATGATAAGTGTTTGATGGCACTCGGACTGGACTCGCTGGAGTTTAGAAGGATGAGGGGGGACCTTATTGAAACTTACCAAATAGTGAAAGGTCTAGATAGAGTGGATGTGGAGAGGATGTTTCCACTAGTGGGAGAGTCTAGGACCAAAGGCCATAGCCTCAGAATAAAAGGATGTTCCTTTAGAAATGAGATGAGGAGGAATTTCTTTAGTCAGAGGGCAGTGAATATGTGGAATTCATTGCCACAGATGGCTGTGGAGACCAAGTCAATGGATATTTTTAAGGCGGAGATTGATAGGCTTTTGATTTCGAAGGGCGGCACAGTGACGTAATTCTTGATTAGTACGGGTGTCAGGGGTTATGGGGAGAAGGCAGGAGAATGGGTTTAAGAGGGAGAGATGGATCATCCAAGATTGAATGGCGGAGTAGATTTGATGGGCCCAATGGACTAATTCTACTCATATAACTTAAGAACTTTTGAACGGAGAAATATCAAAGGAGAAAGTCCTGTGTTTACGATATCCAATGGAAACTTTACAGAACATTCAAAGTACTTCACAACATGTCCTATTGCCAAGTGCCTTGCTGTTACATTTTGTCATGGATGTGCGGCTGTTTTCTACACTGCCTCATCACTATCCCAACCTTGCCACTCCCTCTTCTCTCCTCTCCCATCGGGCAAAAGGTACAGAAGTGTGATGTCGCACACCTCCAGATTCAGGGACAGTTTCTTCCCAGCTGTTATCAGGCAACTGAACCATCCTACCACAACCAGAGAGCAGTGCTGAACTACAATCTATCTCATTGGTGACCCTCGGACTAATCTTGATCGGACTTTGCTGGGTTTACCTTGCACTAAACGTTATTCCCTTATCATGTATCCGCACACTGTGGATGTCTCGATTGTAATCGTGCATTGTCTTTCCGCTGGCTGGTTAGCACGCAACAAAGGTTTTTCACTGTACCTCGGTGCACGTGACAATAAATTGAGATGCACTGATAAACTAAGCTTGACTTCGATTTTTCTTTGGCACCAAGGAGGACATTTCCCGTGCACGGACAACTGCCACGTGACCTTTGTAAACCTGAAGTGCGATTCGTCCAAGAAGAGGCGGCGCGGACGCAAGTCACCGTCCAAGGAGGTGTCGCACATCACAGCCGAATTCGAGGTGGAGATGAAGTCCGAGCAGGTGACAGGTCAGTAGCTGCCTCACCTGGAGACTGCTCAGTCACACGGACAATGGATCACACTGCCCAGAACATTGCAGCCCCATGAGGGGCCCATTAGATGGGATTGGCACGGCACTCACAAGCACATGGAGTTTGGTCAAAGTATCCCCATTCTGTTATGCATGGAAATGATAACATGAAATAATATATAATATAATATAATACAATATAATATAATATAATATAATATAATATAATATAATATAATATAATATAATATAATATAATATAATATAATGTATAGTATAATATAATATAATACAATATAATATAATATAATATAATATAATATAATATAATATAATATAATATAATATAATATATAGTATCACATAATATAATATAATATAATGTAATATAATATAATATGATATGACATGATATAATATAATATAATATAATATAATATAATATGATATGATATGATATGATATAATATAATATAATATAATATAATATAATATGATATGATATAATAAATATATAATATAATATTAAATTATATATAATATAACATAATGTAGTACAATGTAATATAATAGACTTTGCTAGGATGTTGCCAGGACTAGAGGGTGTGAGCTATAGGGAGAGGTTGAGCAGGATTCCTTGGTGTACAGGAGGATGAGGGATGATCTCATAGAGGTGTATAAAATCATGAGAGGAATAGATTGGGTAGATGCACAGCATCTACAGTTTTTTCCCTATATTAACATAGCACAAAAAGTAAGGAAATTTGTGTTTGGTAGATTATTTCTCTGTTGTAGCAATGCTTCTTGGCAATAAATCTTATACCGTTGGAAAGCCTGTTTATTTCCCTTTTAAATGGTGCCACATTTGTAAGGAACATGCATTTGTGGGGTGAGCAGCAGAGCTGAGTATATGGGTTGCGCCCATGAAAAATTTGCCAAATCTTCTCTGCCAATGCCAAACAGCTTATTCTGCTGTTGCTATTGACTCTTGTTTTGAGCTTCTGGTACCCGCAGGTGCTGACAAGAATGGGATGCCATCCCACAACAGTGTGTGACCAGGCTGGTGACCAGCATGAGGAGGAGGTGCCAGGCTGTTATGGCTGTGTATGGTTCTTCCACACGCTACTGTGGCTCCTGTTTATTAAATGAATAAATTGTTAAATTGCCAATATGTCTTGTTTCTTCAGACTTCAATCATCCAATCCACCAAACAACACCGAACAAGAGTCAATGGCAGAATAAGCTGTTTGGCATTGGCAGAGAAGATTTGGCAGATTTTTCATGGGCGCAACCCACATACTCAGCTCTGCTGCTCATCCCACAAATGCATGTTCCTTACAAATGTGGCACCATTTAAAAGGGAAATAAACAGGCTTTCGAACGGTATAAGATTTATTGCCAAGAAGCATTGTTACAACAGAGAAATAATCTACCAAACACAAATTTCCTTACTTTTTGTGCTATGTTTATATATATATAAATTGGGGAAAAAACTGCAGATGCTGGTTTAAATCGAAGGTAGACACAAAATGCTGCAGTAACTCAGCGGGTCAGGCAGCATATAATGATATAGTTAATATGGAAGGAAAGAAAAAAGCAAGGAAAGAGAAAGGCGAGAGTGTAACGAAGGACGGATTTGTGCGCCATCTGTATCCGTAATGTTTAGGTTTTAACTTCAGTTTGTGTAACGTGAAGATCCATCACAGGAGAATTGAACAGTGTGATCACCAGATGTTTCAGCGCATACCGGAAAATAGTCATTCTCAAGCTTTTTAATTAGCGACTTGAAAAAGCAATCTGCAGGTTTTTTTTTTCTTAAACAGAACACCCTTTTCAAATGTCAAAGCCTTGAGATGTTGAGATAACTGGGAGATTTCTGCCTGCAGCAGGCAGTGTAATGATACCTTCCTCGGCTGAAAGGACGAGACCTTGAAGAGCATGTTCCGGTCGGTGCATTTTTGCTCACTGCCTGGCCTTTTTCCTCCTCAGTCATTCCTGTCACACCAAATCATTGATCAGACGTTTGGTTCTTGCTCGTGGGGACGTTTGTCTTCCCAGCTGCCGACTCCTCCGACACTCCCGGTTGACCTCCTGCTCCCGTCCTCGCCGTCCTGTCTAGAGCTTGCACACTTTGCATTTTTCCCTGTTGCAGAGACTTGCAGAAGGGAAGGAACTGCAGACGCTGGCTCGCACCAAAGATAGACGCAAAGTGCCGGAGTAACTCGGCCGTTCAGGCAGAGTCTCTGGAGAAATGTGTAGGAAGGAACTGCAGAAGCTGGTTTAAACCGACGATAGACACAAAACTGCTGGAGTAACTCAGCGGGTCAGGCAGCATCTCTGGAGAGAAGGAATGGGTGACGTTTCTGGTCGAGGCCCTTCTTCAGACTGACGTCAGGGGGGGAGGAAGATACATAGATAAGGAAGTGTAAGGTGTGAAAACAAGATAAAGGGGACGGAGATCAAGGAACATGTAGAATGGATCATTGTTAGCTGGGAGAAGGTAACAACAAAGCAAATAGAGATAAAATAGTATAAGAAAATAACTGCAGATGCTGGTACAAATCGAAGGTATTTATTCACAAAATGCTGGAGTAACTCAGCAGGTCAGGCAGCATCTCAGGAGAGAAGGAATGGGCGACGTTTCGGGTTGAGACCCTTCTTCAGACTGAACGTTTCGGGTCGAGACCCTTCTTCAGACTGAATAGAGATAAAATGTCATCGGGACAGTCAGACTGGTCAAAGAACTGGGAAGGGGGAGGGGATGGAGAGAGAGGTAAAACAAGGGTTACTTGAAGTTAGAGAAGTCAATGTTCATACCGTTGGGGTGTAAACTGCCCAAGCGAAATATGAGGTGCTGTTCCTCCAATTTGCACTGGGCCTCACTCTGACAATGGAGGAGGCCCAGGCCAGAAAGGTAAGTGTGGGAATGGGAGGGGGAGATAATTTGTCCAGTAACCGGGTGATCAGGTAGGTTTAGGCGGACGGAGCGGAGGTGTTCAGTGAAACGATCGCCGAGCCTGCTCTTGGCCTCGCTGATAATCCAGTATCTCTGGAGAACATGGATTGGTGACGTTTCGAGTCGGGACCCTTCTTCAGACCCGGCTCGAAATGTCTCCTATTCATTTTAATCCAACAGCGGGTCAGGCAGCATCTCTGGGGAAAATAGATAGGAGACGTTTCGGGTCGGGTCTGAAGGGTCCCAACTCAAAACATCACCTATCCATTTTCTCCAGAGATGCTGCCTGACCCGCTATGAATTAGCCCTGGCACAAAATCCACTTTGTGAAAAAAGACAAGTGTCTAACCCAGTGACACACTAAAGCCCGTTGAGAAATGGCTTCAATTGCGTGGACTCTGTTTGAGAGGGTAAAGGTTTGGCCCGGTAATAGTTTATATGTTTAGCATGTGGTAATTAGTTCTGCTATCCAAAGAAGCTTGGATTGATTGAAAAAATAGGCACAGAGTGGTGGAGTAACTCAGCGGGTCAGGGGGCATCTCTGGGGAACGTGGATAGGCGAAGAAGATAGGACCCTTATTTAGACTCCCCATTAAGCTTGTTCCACTTGTGTCCACATCGCACCATAAATATCATATGTGTTTCAGCCACAAATCTTCACTAAACAGCTCCCCCTGCTGAACAGTCTAGAAATTGCATAGGTTTCGTTTAGTTCAGAGACACAGCGTGGAAACAGGCCCTTCGGCCCAATGAGTCCGCGCCGACCAGCGAACAGTTCTATCATAGATACATAGAAAATAGGTGCAGGACTAGGCCGTTCCGCTAGCCCTAAAAGCTCTATCTAACTCTCTTTTGAATGCACCCAGTGAATCGGCCTCCACTGCCTTCCGAGGCAGAGAATGCCACAAATTCACAACAAATCCTACGCACTCGGGACAATTAAGAAGCCAATTAACCTGCAAACCCACACGTCTTTGAGATGTGGGAGGACGTTGCAGGTACTATCTCGGCACGGTAGCGCAGAGGTAGAGTTGCTGCTTTACAGCGAATGCAGCGCCGGAGACTCAGGTTCGATCCTGACTACGGGTGCTGCACTGTAAGGAGTTTGTACGTTCTCCCCGTGACCTGCGTGGGTTTTCTCCGAGATCTTCGGTTTCCTCCCACACTCCAAAGACGTACAGGTATGTAGGTTAATTGGCTGGGTAAATGTAAAAATTGTCCCTAGTGGGTGTAGGATAGTGTTAATGTACGGGGATCGCTGGGCGGCACGGACTTGGTGGGCTGAAAAGGCCTGTTTCCGGCTGTATATATATATGATATATATGATATATGATATCTCAACGTTTAAGAAACATTTGGACAGGTACATGGATAGGATGGGTTTAGAGGGAAATGGGCCAAACACAGGCAAGGTGGGGCTTGTGTAGACCGGACAGGTAGGTTTATGGGCATGTTGGGCCGAAGTGCCTGTTTCCAGTTTGACTCTATGACTCTAAAAACCCACGTGGTCACGGGGAGTACGTACAAAAAATACAGAAGATAGACACAAAAAGCTGGAGTAACTATCGACGATGAGTTGGAGAGATATAGAACATTGCTTATCTTTCATTCATTGTTCTTTATCTCCACATCATCGTCTATATCTCTCGTTTCCCTGACTAGTCTGAAGAAGGGTCTCGACCCGAAACGTCACCCATTCCTTCTCTCCAGAGATGCTGCCTGACCTGCTGAGTTACTCCAACATTTTGTGTTTACCTTCGGTTTAAACCAGCATCTGTAGTTCCTTCCTGGACAAACTATACATACATATATATATATACACATACACACGTACACACATACGTACACATAAAAAACAAACAGATACTAATAGTACATTAATATCAATAATAGTCTATGTAATTCAGAGCTTAGTGAGGTTGTAGTGTTTAATAGCCTGGGTAGACACAAAATGCTGGAGTAACTCAGCGGGTCAGGCAGCATCTCGGGAGAGAAGGAATGGGTGACATTTCGGGTCGAGACCCTTCAGTCTGAAGAAGGGTCGAGACCCGAATCGTCACCCATTCCTTCTCTCCAGAGATGCTGCCTGACCCTCTGGGTTACTCCAGCATTTTGTGTCTACCTTCGATTTAAACCAGCATCTGCAGTTTTTTCTGACATGTTTAATAGCCTGATGCTTTCTCTCGCCCTCAGGACTTGGAGCGCCAGCACGTTGCTTCAGTAATAGGCCATGCTTTTGGAATTGGTGTTCCTCAATGGAAAAATGCAACAGTAGTAAATAAAAACAATGTGACCGTTGATAACGTTCTCTGCACCCGTCTCCCCCACAGACTCCTGCAACATGGACTGCGTGCGCAAGAGGATGGAGCAAAAGCTGCAGACGGCAATCAAAACACTGAGGAAGTCAATTAATAAGCAGCAATTCTACATCCAGTTCTCCGGGACAGAATACGAGGTGGCCCAGAAACCTGCCAGGATGCACGAGAACCAAGCGGTGTGCAGCACAGGGCAGGTGCTGCAGGATGGCAAATGCGGTGAGTGTTAGTCCGCGACAGACACAAAGTGCTGCAGTGGCTCAGCGGGACAGGCAGCGTCTCTGGAGGGGAAGGCACGGGTGATGTTTACGGGTCGAGACCCTTCCTCAGACTGAACCGTTGTCCGCGTAGATCGTGTTATCCCACCGTGGAGCCAGTTCACAGCGCATGGTGGGATCTGTAGCAACAAACTATCTCACACCCTAAGTGGTAGTAGCAGAATTAGGCCATTCGGCCCATCAAGTCTACTCCGCCATTCAATCATGGGCTGATCTATCTCTCCCTCCTAACCCCATTCTCCTGCCTTCTCCTCATAACCCCCGGCACCCGTACTAATCAAGAATCTATCTATCTCTGCCTTAAAAATATCCACCGACTTGGCCTCCATAGCCTTCTGTGGCAAAGAGTTCCACAGATTCACCACCCTCTGACTAAAGAAATTCCTCCTCGTCTCCTTGCTAAAGGAACGTCCTAGTTAATACAGTTAATACAGTTAATACAGAGAAGACAAAATCCAGGGACTAAATTTTGTCTTCTCTGTATTAACTGTATTAACTTTATTTATATGCTGTAACTATCATTCTTTTTTGTGCACAATCCGCAGGCATTGCCACTTTCATTTCACTGCACATCGTGTATGTGCATGTGACAAATAAACTTGACTTGACTTGATTTTAATTCTGAGGCTATGACATCTGGTTCTAGACTCTACCACTAGGCATCCAGGCCTTTTATTATTCGGTGAGTTTCAATGAGGTCCCCCCTCATCCTTCTAAACTCCAGCGAGTACAGGCCCACTATCAAATTGCCCCTCAAGTCTTCCTTAAAACTTCTTCCTCTCACCTAAACACGATGCTCTCTTAGTTTTGTTTATTTTAAAGATAAAGTTGTCCCGAGACGGTGTATAGGATAGTGTTAGTGAGCGGGGATCGTTGGCCAGCATGGAATCGGTGGGCTGAAGGGCCTGTTTTTGTTTCTAAACTAAACTAAACTAAACTGAAAGACTAGGGTGGAGGTAGGAGAGAGGGGAGTTTAGTTTAGTTTAGAAATTCAACACGGAAACAGGCCCTTCGGCCCACCTAGTCCACGCCGACCAGCGATCCCCACAATTTAACACTATCCTACACACACTAGGGACAATTTTTACATTGATACCAAGCCATTTAACCTACAAACCTGCACGTCATTGGAGTTTGGGAGAAAATCGGAGATCCCAGGGAAAACCCACGCAGGTCACGAGGAGAACGTACAAACTCCGTACAGACAGCCCCCATAGTCAGGATCGAACGCAGGTCTCTGGCGCTGCAAGGCAGCAACTCTACCGCTGCGCCACCGCGCCGCCCCATATGTACGTTATCATATCCTTTATTGTAAAATACATGATTTATTTATTCCCTCCGTATAAAGACAATGTGAAGACCTTATGGGATGATGGATAATGGAGGGGTAGAATCGGGTATTATAGCTGTTTCAGTTTAGTGTATTGTCACGTGTATCGAGGTACAGTGAAAAGATTGCGTGCTATCCAGTCCGCAGAAAGACAATACATGATTACAATCGAGCCATTTACAGCGTACAGATACATGATAAGGGAATAATGTTTAGTGCAAGGTAAACAATAGACAATAGGTGCAGGAGTAGGCCATTCGGCCCTTCGAGCCAGCACCGCCAGTAAAGCCAGTAAAGTCCGATCAAAGATAGCCCGGGGGTCACCAATGAGGTAGATAGTAGTTCAGCACTGCTCACTGGTTGTGGTCGGCTGGTTTAGTTGCCTGATAACAGCTGGGAAGAGACCTCGTGGGTATGTGCATTATTCTGGGTGTCAGAGGTTATGGGGAGAAGGCAGGAGAATGGGGTTAGGAGGGAGAGATAGATCAGCCATGATTGAATGGCGGAGTAGACTTGATGGGCCGAATGGCCTGATTCTACTCCTATTGCTTATGACCTTACATCCCTTATTGTAAAATACATGATTTATTTCGTCGCGCAGTGTTAAGATAGCGTGTGAACTTTACAGGGTGGCGGGTAGTGGAGGGGCAGAATGGGGGATTGGGTCAGTCACCAACCTGTGTTGTTGTTGCAGTCAGCTGTGAAGCCGGACGCTACTACAGTGGACAGGTGAACCAATGCCTGCCGTGTGCACCGGGCACCTACCAGGACATGAAGGGGCAGCTGTCCTGCGAGCCGTGTCCGAGCAGCGACGGACAAGGCATGACCGGAGCTCACAACATGTCCGAGTGCGGAGGTGAGCACGTCCCTTCTACGCCCCTCTTCCAATCTTGACACGCGGCAGAGCTGCTGCCTTACAGCGCCAGGGACCCAGGAGAATGGGGGTCGCAGGGTAAGACTGAGCGGCCATGATGGAATGGCGGAGTAGACCTGTTGGCCTAGTTCTGCTCCCATCGCTCACGAGACCCAGGTTCCATCCTGACCACGGGGGCTGTGTTTGTACGTTCGAGTTTGTACGTTCTTCCTGTGACTGTGTGGGTTTTCTCCGGTCGCTCTGGTCTCCTACCACAGTCCAAAGACGTATAGGTGAGTAGGTTAATTGGCTTCAATAAGATTATAAAGTGTTCCTAGTGTGTAGGATAGACTGGTGTTCAGAGATCGCTGGTTGGTGCGGACTCGGTGGGCCAAAGGGTCTGTTTCCACGCTGTATCTCTAAAGGAAACCAAACTAAACTAGAAGAAACCTATCTAATACTAGTATATCATATAAACATAGCACAAAAAGTAAGGAAATTTGTGTTTGGTAGATTATTTCTTTGTTGTAACAATGCTTCTTGGCAATAAATCTTATACCGTTGGAAAGCCTGTTTATTTCCCTTTTAAATGGTGCCACATTTGTAAGGAACATGCATTTGTGGGATGAGCAGCAGAGCTGAGTATGTGGGTTGCGCCCATGAAAAATCTGCCAAATCTTCTCTGCCAATGCCAAACAGCTTATTCTGCCATTGACTCTTGTTCGGTGTTGTTTGGTGGATTGGATGATTGAAGTCTGAAGAAACGAGACATATTGGCAATTTAACAATTTATTCATTTAATAAACAGGAGCTTCAGTAGCGTGTGGAAGAACCAGACACAGCCACAACAGCCTGGCACCTCCTCCTCATGCTGGTCACCAGCCTGGTCACACACTGTTGTGGGATGGCATCCCATTCTTCAACCAGCATTTGTCGCAAGTCAGCCAACGTGGTTGTGTTGGTCACTCTGGCACGAACAGCACGCCCAAGCTGATCCCACAAGTGTTCAATGGGGTTGAGGTCAGGACTGCTGGCAGGCCATTCCATCCTCCCCACTCCCAAATTCTGGAGGTAGTCTCTGAGAAACCCTGCTCTGTGGGGGCGAGCATTGTCATCTTGGAGGAGAGAGTTCGGTCCCAGACTGTGGAGATATGGGATTGCCACTGGTTGCAGAATTTCATCTCGATATCTCTCTGCATTGAGATTGCCTCCAATGATGACAAGCCTCGTTTTTCCAGTGAGGGAGATGCCGCCCCACACCATCACACTGCCTCCACCAAAAGATGTTACTCTATCGGTGCAGCAATCAGCATAGCGTTCTCCGCGTCTTCTCCACACTTTGACCCTATGATACAACTGCCGTAGGCAAAATCTGGACTCATCGCTGAACATAACGTTCCTCCACATGTTCAGGTTCCAGTGCACGTGTTGCCGACACCAGCGCAAACGGGCCTGACGATGAAGGGCAGTCATGGCAGGCCTCCTGGCAGCCCTATGAGACCGGAGATCGGCTGCGTGCAGTCTGTTCCGAATTGTCTGGGCAGAGAGCCGTCGGCCATATCATCCTGCAAACCTTGACTGCAAATCTGTAGAAGACAGCCTACGGTTCCTAAGTGCTGACAGGGTGAGGAAACGGTCTTCTTCAGGTGTCGTCTTTTTGGGACGCCCACTCCGCGGCCTGTCTCTGACATCCCCCGTTATATGGAACTTGGCCTTCACTTTGGAGATGGTACTAGGGCTCACTCCAAATAATGCCGCAACTTGGTTTTGCGGAACACCAGCTTGAAGTTGCCCTATCGCACGGGCCCTATCCAGATCAGTCAAACGTGGCATGCCGATTCTTGGAGCAGACACCTACTGACCACTGTAGCAGGGCCCATGCTCACAGATGCTGCCAATCAGGTGCCAATCAGGCACCTGATTGTCAGCACCTGGGGGTACCAGAAGCTCAAAACAAGAGTCAATAGCAACAACAGAATAAGCTGTTTGGCATTGGCAGAGAAGATTTGGCAAATTTTTCATGGGCGCAACCCATATACTCAGCTCTGCTGCTCATCCTACAAATGCATGTTCCTTACAAATGTGCCACCATTTAAAAGGGAAATAAACAGGCTTTCCAACGGTATAAGATTTATTGCCAAGAAGCATTGTTACAACAAAGAAATAATCTACCAAACACAAATTTCCTTACTTTTTGTGCTATGCAAACTGCAATGTCTCCACAGGACAACATGGCACGTTTAAGTTGAGGATGAGGGGTGATCTTATAGAGGTGCATAAAATCATGAGAGGAATAGATCGGGTAGATGCACACGAGGACCAGAGGACATAGGTTTAAGGTGAAGGGGAAAAGATTTAATAGGAATCTGAGGGGTAACTTTTCAACACAGAGGGTGGTGGGTGAATGGAACGAGCTGCCAGAGGAGATAGTAGAGGCTCATCTGGACAGCCAGGGGGGCTATGTGAGGATGCTGTTCATTGACTTTAGTTCAGCATTCAACACAATAGTCCCCAGCAGACTGGTTGAGAAGCTGCTGGAACTGGGGCTTAGCACCCCTCTGTGTGCCTGGGTCCTGGACTTTCTCACTGCCAGGCCCCAATTGGTCAGGATGGGGGAACACACATCTAGCTCCCTCACCCTGAACATAGGATCCCCCCAGGGCTGCGTCCTTAGCCCCCTACTGTACTCCCTGTAAACACATGACTGTAGGGCCAGGTTCAGCTCAAACTCCATCATCAAGTTTGCTGATGACACTGTGGTGGTGGGCCGGATCTCCAACAACGATGAGAAGGCCTACCGGGAGGAGGTGGCTGATCTGGCACTCTGGTGTCAGGACAATAGCCTCCTCTTGAATGTCACTAAAACAAAGGAGCTGATTGTGGACTTCAGAAGGGCTAAACATCCAAGGACGTACACGCCACTGGAGATAAATGGGTCTATTGTGGATAGGGTGAGCAGTTTCAAATACTTGGGAGTCCGCATCGCAGAGGATCTGACGTGGGCAACGCACATTGCCGCACTGGTGGGTAAGGTTAAGCAGCGCCTTTACCACCTTAGACAACTGAGGAAATTCAGAGTGTCGCTGAGGATCCTTCATTGCTTCTACTCTGGGGCTGTAGAGAGCATCCTGTCCGGCAACATTACAGTCTGGTTTGGGAACAGCTCTGCCCAGGACAGGATGGCCCTGCAGAGAGTAGTGCGTTCGGCAGAATGCACCATGGGAACTACACTCGTCCCCCTGCAGGACCTATACATCAGGAGGTGCAGATCCAGAGCAAGCAAGATCATGAGGGACCCCTGCCACCCCAGTAACGGACTGTTCCAGATGCTACGGTCAGGCAAACGCCTCCGCTGTCACGCTGTGAAAACGGAGAGGATGAGACGGAGCTTCTTCCCACAGGCCATCAGGACTGTCAACTTTGATAACCCCAGAGACTAAATTTTTGTCGACACTTTTTGTGCTATGTTTAGTAACTTATTAACTTTATTTATATGCTGTAACTGTAATTATTTTTGTGCACAACCCGCAGGCATTGCCACTTTCATTTCACTGCACATCGAGTATGTGTATGTGACAAATAAATTTGACTTGACTTGACTTGACTTGAACAATCCCAACGTTTAAGAAGCAGTTAGACAGGTACATGTATAGGACAGGTTTGGAGGGATATGGACCAAATGCGGGCAGGTGGGACTAGTGTAGCTGGGACATGTTGGCCGGTGTGGGCAAGTTGGGCCGAAGGACCCGTTTCCACGCTGTATCACTCTATGATTCTATGACAAGTGAGAGGCAGCCACACATACGTGATTCTTCCAGTCTCTACAAAATTTCACACGCACGCACTCTAAACTAAATTGTTCTTATTGTAAGAACTCACTAATCTCCATAACATAATCCACAGACCTATGAAAGCACATGCTGCTGAGGGGAGGTTATTCTACTCATGGGTTTTCCTGTTCCTTGCTAATAATGTTTTTTAAAAAACTAAATTAACTGCTCCAAATCCTCCCGGCACCTGTATTTCAGAACCAGGGGTCAGAGTTTACGAATAAGGGGTAGGCTATTTAGGACTGAGATGAGGCAAAACCTTTTCACACAGAGAGTTGTGAATCTGTGGAATTCTCTGGCACAGAAGGCAGTGGAGGCCAATTCACTGGATGTTTTCAAGAGAGAGTTAGATTTAGCTCTTAGGGCTAACAGAATCAAGGGATACGGGGAGAAAGCAGGAATGGGGTACTGATTTTGGATGATCAGCCGCGATCATATTAATAATAATAATATATTCCTTTATTCGTCCCACACCGGGGAAATTTACAAATATTGAATGGCGGTGCTGGCTCGAAGGGCCGAATGGCCGACTCCTTCACCTATTTTCTCTGTTTCTATGTGTCTATTTCAATCAACTTCAACTTTAAGGAAGGATATTCTTGCTATTGAGGGCGTGCAGCGTAGGTTTACTAGGTTAATTCCTGGAATGGCGGGACTGTCATATGTTGAAAGACTGGAGCGACTAGGCTTGTATACACTGGAATTTAGAAGGATGAGAGGGGATCTTATCGAAACATGTAAGATTATTAAGGGGTCGGACACGTTAGAGGCAGGAAACATGTTCCCAATGTTGGGGGAGTCCAGAACAAGGGGCCACAGTTTAAGAATAAGGGGTAGCCCATTTGGAACTGAGATGAGGAAAAACTTTTTCAGTCAGAGAGTTGTAAATCTGTGGAATTCTCTGCCTCAGAAGGCAGTGGAGGCCAATTCTCTGAATGCATTCAAGTGAGAGCTAGATAGAGCTCTTAAGGATAGCGGAGTCAGGGGGTATGGGGAGAAGGCAGGAACGGGGTACTGATTGAGAATGATCAGCCATGATCACATTGAGTGGCGGTGCTGGCTCGAAGGGCCGAATGGCCTACTCCTGCACCTATTGTCTATTGTCTATTGTAATGTCAGCATGGGAACCTTGCCCCTCGGACACTAGTGTTTGGTTAGGAGCGGTGGACATGGTGTGTGATTGTCCTCACTCTTTCTCCAGGCCAGTGCTCGGCGGGACATTTCTCCTCTGACGGGTTCCGGCCTTGCCGCTCGTGCCCGATCGGCACCTTCCAGTCGGAAGCGGGCCGCACGCAGTGCTTCTACTGCGGCGGCGGATTGCTCACCAAGTACGAGGGCGCTGTCTCCTTCCAAGATTGCGAAACGAGAGGTAAGTCCGGCTCGGTGGATTCCCTGTGTAGGAAGGAACTGCAGATAGACACCAAAACCTGGAGCAACTCAGCGGGACAGGCAGCATCCCTGGAGAGAAGGGAAGGGTGACGTTTTGGGTCGAGAACCCTTCTTCAGTCTCGACCCGAAACGTCACCCGTTCCTTCTCTCCCGAGATGCTGCCTGACCCGCTGAGTTACTCCAACTTTTTGTGTCTACCTTCGATTTAAACCAGCATCTGCAGTTTTTTTCCTAGACAGGAACTGCAGATGCTGGTTTAAACCGAAGGTAGACACAAAATTCTGGAGTAACTCAGCGGGACAGGCAGCATCTCTAGAGAGAAGGAATGGGTGACATTTCGAGTCCCGAAACTATGGGTTACTCCAGCTTTTTGTGTCTATGTTTGGTGGATAACTTCATTAGTGATTGGAGCAGAATTTGACCATTCGGCCCAGCAAGTCTACTCCGCCATTGAATCTCTCCCTCCTAACTCCATTCTCCTGCCTTCTCCCCATAACCCCTGACACCCGTACTAATCAAGAATCTATCTATCTCTGCCTTCAAAATATCCATTGGCTTGGCCTCCACAGGCTTCTGTGGCAATGAATTCCGCAGATTCACCACCCTCTGACTAAAGAAATTTCTCCTCATCTCCTTCCTAAAGGAATGTCCTTTAGTTCTGAGGCTGTGCCCTCTGGTCCTAGACTCTCCCACTAGTGGAAACATCCTCCCCACATCCACTCTTTCACTATAACTGCAAATATTCGCTCACTTATCCCTTAACTCCCCTTAGCTTGTTGAGTTCTTTTGTCACCTTCCCATCGCCGCAAGGAACTGCAGATGCTGGTTTACACGAAAGGACACAAAGTGTTGGAGTAACTCAGCAGTTCAGGCGGCGTCTCTGGAGAACATGGATAGGTGATGCTTCAAGTCAAAGGGTCTCAATCCAAAACGTCACCTATCCATGTTCTCCAATGATGCCCCTTGGCCCGCTGAGTTACTCCGGCACTTTGTACCTCCACAACACTAGTTCCTCTCATCATGATCACTCGACCAATCTGCCATTTTCTGTCGATGAAGCCAGTGACCTGCTCCAAAGCCACACACCTGGGGCAGCGCAGTGGCACCGCGGTAGAGTTGCTGCCTTGCAGCGCCAGAGACCCGGGTTCGATCCTGACTACGGGCGCCGTCTGTACGGAGTTTGTACATTCTCACCGTGACCTGCGTGGGTTTTCTGCCAAGATCTCCGGTTTCCTCCCACACTCCAAAGACGTACAGGTTTGTAGGTTAATTGGCTTGGCACAAGTGTAAAATTGTCCCTAGTGTGTGTAGGATAGTATTAATGTGCGGGGTGATCGCCGGTCGACGCGGACTCGGTGGGCCGAAGGGCCTGTTTCCACGCTGTATCTCTAAACTAAAGTAAACGTGTAGGAAGGAACTGCAGGTGCTGGTTAAAACGGAAAATAGACACAAAACGCTGGAGTAACTCAGCGGGTCAGACGGAATCTCTGGAGAAAAGGAACAGGTGAGGTTTTGGGTCGAGACCCTTCTCCAGACCGCCATCTACCCTTCTCTCCACAGATGCTTTCAGACCAGCTGAGTTACTCCAGCCTTTTGTGTCTATATGAACTCAACCAAACCCTCCCGTCAGCCTCACCTGTTGCCCCTTCTTTAAGACTCTGCTTGAAACCTCACCTGGTTGACCAGGTTTCTGGTCTCGCTCCCTGACATTTGCACATTTTGTTGTGCGTTCGGTTTTCTTCCCGTTTGTTGAAGGAAGTTTTTACACACAAGAGAGGGAGATGTGCAAATGCAATTTATTGTTGTAGTGAAGTAGCACGTTGAAACAAAGACACTTGCCCCTGTTGGTCAAGGAAACTGATATCTGTAACCATTCACTCTACATTCACGTTACTTTACCTCAAATTTTTAATTCAGATTTTATTACTATTTAAAAATATATGTATATATTTCCTTTACATTCGAGTTTAATTAGCCGGAGGTCTTGGCTGGGTGTACAAAGTCATAAATAAGTGGGCATTAAAATGTTAAACTCAGTATTTCCTAATACGTTTACTGTGAAACTTTACATAACATTTGGTGTTGAATATGACAGTTCTGTGTCTTCTTACGAGGCTAAGTCGATCGCTCAGTGAAATATTTTTTACCGTTCATAAACCTCTCCACAGTTCATTGTTCCCCCGGTCACTATTACAACTCCACCACACACAGATGCATTAGATGCCCAGTTGCAACTTATCAGCCAGAGTTTGGCCAGAATTACTGCATCACCTGCCCTGGAAACACGACCACAGACTTTGATGGTTCCACCAACGTCACCCAGTGTAAAAGTAAGTAATTGTTAACCTGTTGGGCTCAAAGACTTGTTTGGACTATTCGTTCACTGCAGTAACTGCAGAGAGTATTTTGTAATGCGGGCACCTAGTGTTCTATGGACTATTTGTTCACTGCAGTAACTGCAGAGAGACCTAGTGTTCCATGCAGGGGTTACATTCTCACAAAGCAGCGCAGAATAAGGGGAGACACTGTGGCACAGCTGGTAGAGCTGCTGCCTCACGGCGCCGGAGACCTGGGTTCAATCTTGACCTCGGGTACTGTCTGTGCGGAGTTTGAACCTTCTCCCTGTGAGGAAAAACGTCTTCACCCAGAGAGAGTTGTGGATCTGTGGAATTCTCTGCCTCAGAAGGCACTGGAGGCCAATTCTCTGGATGCTTTCAAAAGAGAGAGTTAGATAGAGCTCTTAAGGATAGCGGAGTCAAGGGGTATGGGGAGAAGGCAGGAATGTGGTACTGACTGTGGATGATCAGCCATGGTCACAGTGAAAGGTGGTGCTGACTCGAAGGGCCGAATGGCCTACTCCTGCACCTATTGTCCATTGTCTATTGTCTATTGACTGTGTGGGTCTCCTCTGGGTGCTCAGGTTTCCTCGATATTCCGAAGACTGTCTTCTGCAAATTGTTCCTCATGTGCAGGTTGCGGAACTGGGACAACATAGAACTAGTGTACAGGTGATCGATGGTTGGCACAGACTCAGTGGGCCACACGGCCTGTTTCAATGCTGTATCTCCAAACTAAACATAGGGTGCTACCCCTCATCAGCCTGAAACCTCTCGTGACCTGTCAAAACATTCCCCTCTCTGGATCCCGCTGTCATTAGTGAAGTCAAAAGAGTGTTTCAGTCGTATGTGTAGGAAGGAACTGCAGACGCTGGTTTACACCGGAGACAGTCACAAAAAAGCTGGAGTAACTCAGCGGGAACAGGCAGCATCTCTGGAGAGAAGGAATGGGTGACGTTTCGGGTCTGAGGAAGGGTCTCGACCCGAAACGTCACCCATTCCTTCGTTCCAGAGATGCTGCCTGTCCCGCTGAGTTACTCCAGCATTTTGTGTTTTATTGTCATGTGCCCCAGATAGAACGAAATTCTTACTTGCTGCAGCACAAGAGAATATGTAAACATAATACACTGTAAACAATATAATAAACAAGAAAAAAAGTTGAGTGTGTGTATATAAACACATATACACACACATATACACACACACTCACACGCACATAGGTACACTTAGTAACATAATAGTGCGATAATAACAATAATAGTCTATGTAGTTCAGAGTTTACTGCTGTAGTGTTTAATGACCTAATGTAGGGAATTTAATGAGTGTTTAATCGTGTTTAATGACCTAATGTAGGGAATTTAATGAGTGTTCAATAGTGTTCTTCCCGATGGCAGGGGTGAAGTGAGTGTGTGACCAGGGTGGTGTGGGTCTCTGATTAGGCCTCGGTTCTGCAGGATTCCTGGCGACAGGAAC